>NW_027366342.1:0-74684 GCF_046119375.1 Phyllobates terribilis | reverse complement strand
TGTTGCTCATTTGAACCTCAGTAGCTTGGACGTTGGGCGCGTCCTCCATGATGATGGGCACGGCTAGAGCGGCACTGGTCACGGTTGTCACGACCTCATTGTTCTCGACCTTTTCTCCTTTCTCCTCTTGGCTCATCTTAGTAGTTGGGCCGTGGGTAGCATGAAGCACAGTGTGGGCTGCGGAAAGAGCCAGATCATTATTACTGGAGGATTTGGGCACAGATAGAACCGCGTGGGCAGGGGCCTCGATGATTGCATATTCTTCTTTGCTCTTAGTGGGACCCTTCTCAGCAATGTGGGTCCTGGCCGCAAGTTGCGTCTTTCTTCTCGTTGGTCGTGGTCTAGGCGATCTTTTAAACTTTCCGCCAGTTTTCTGGGCTTGATCATCCTCCCTTCTACGTGTTTCTTCAGTTTCATGGCCATGGGGCACGTGTTCCTTCCCGTTGGTCGCGTTCAGCCTACTGGTCCCGATAACACTGAATTCCCCGTCCCTCATGGTTAGGTCACCATAATGTCGAAGGACGGGTTTGGGGACAATTTATGTTCTGAGGGCTTTCACCTCATTATGAAAAGCTTCTATCATGGCGTTTAACACCTCTCGTTCCTCCCAGACGGTTTGTGTGATATCCGTAGTATGCCTCTCAAGTGCTACACTCATTACTTGTATGATATCACTGCCCATGAATCTATTCATGTTGTCCATTTTCTCGTTGAGCGTGCGAAGCATATGTCCGTGGCTCTGGACGGTTCTCTAGTCGGTGTTGGCGGCCTAGGATCACACGCGTTCTCCCACCATTGTGGAGTATTCGGACCTCCTCCCATTGTGGGTCCATAGAATTCTTCTCTCATCATTGGTTCGGCTTGAGGATGTTGAAATCCCTAAAATATTTGTCTTGCAAAATTTCATAGGGTTCCACGTTATTGTCAAGAATGGAAAGTAGTTGTTGCGCATTTGCAACCAACCTCCTAGTCTCTTGTGAAAGGAGTGACTTTTCGCCTAAATACATGCGACTGGACTTCAAGCAAAAAGGGCAATTTATACACACAATCCTATCTCACTAACACGTTACCTAATTTTCCCCTGCAACGACGCCAAATTTGACGATGTAGGTTCGGTTGGGTATAGAACCTTTTGTGCGTGTAGAACCCGTCATTAGGAGGCTCTTTGCGCATCAAATCACAATTTATAAGTTTCTTAGTTCCTATTTAAATGAATAGCTAGTGGAAGTAAGAGTCGGTACCACATGAAAAATAGGATTTGAGGTTGTGATAGTAAAGGAAAGATTAAGCCTTTAGGTTTTCAAGTTTGTTGTTTGTTCATTGTCCTAGTTTATCTATCCGTTCACTATCCAATTTTGGTCAAGTTCATCATGCTCTTTTTATCTATCCTCTTTGGTTCATTATGTTGTTAGATCTACTAAAAGAAACATTCACATTGTATATTCGCAACCAGAACCCTACATAAGCGTTTGAATCCTAGGACCAACACAATCGGATTGAGCCAACTCGTGAGTCTACACTCTTAGGAAAGGGAAGCGCCTATGGCTGCGATTTCCTTGTCCAAGAGGAGCCTTATGTGCGAGTCCACTAGAGACCCCGAGACGTAGTCCTTGAGCCGCGCCTATGGCTGCGAACCTCGACAACTACGCTAGTCTTTGAGCCGCGCCTATGGATGAGAACCTCAACAACTAAACCTTAGGAACTTAGTACTTGAACCGCGCCTATGGCTGCAAGCTTCAAGAACTAAGTCTAGAACATTTATCAATCACGGTCCTCAAGGACGAGCCAACAACCAGCGGCTACTAATTTGGCGACCAGTGATTGGATTTCTAATCTGATAATGAGGATTTGCTTCCTCTTATAATTTTAAAAAGCAACCAACCAGATTATAATTAAGAAGGTGATTCCTTTTTATGCAAGTAGTCATGAATTCAAGTTTGTCAGGCTATGAATTATGGGTTTGTCAATTCCATTTAAATCGTACAAGCAAGGAGATAAAAGAGGCAAATTGCATCAACAGAACCTTGAATCGAAAGAGATTGGAGAACACTTACTGAACCAAAAACTTCTATTAAACTTCAAGATGAACAAACGATGATGGAGCTTAGCTCCTTATTAAACTTGCAGCAAAAAACGTGTGAAAGATAAAGCCTAAAGCCTAATGAGTTGATATGAATTTGAAGGGATAATCAATCCTTATATGGAGCTAGTTTAACCTAGATTCTCCCTCAAAAAACTAATATAATTAGTGACAACGATACAGAATCCTACTGGTCAATCAATCTTCAAAGAATTTCCCACGATAAAATCAATCTCCTCAGTTGAACCGTGGGCCGCGGGGTGCATCCTCCATGGCGCTGGGTGCGGGTTGTTGTGGTCGGCCAAATTCTCCCAAGCCGTTGCAATAGCCTATAAGAACACATAGGAGAATACGGTGAGCTGGACCATGGGCCGCGAGGTGCGTGATCTTCGCTGCGAGGTGTGTCCGTAGTGCTGGTCTCTAATCTCTTCACTTGAAGCTACATCTTCATCTTGAACTTGATAGTACTCCATACTTGTAGCTGCAACTCTGATGTGCACCAACGTGTGTAAAAACCCGGATTTAGCTGATATGCTCTTCTCGAGCTTAGGTGAACACAACTTGCCTAAAGTGGTGCATAACTAATAGTTGGAATTTAGTATGGCAGAGGAAGTGGTCGTTAGCATCATTTACGGATGATTTGGTATGATTATGATGCGTATTACCTTGATCTGAATAGAGCGAAGCAAAGGTGTTAAACACGAGGATTATGGACATTCTAGGAGAAGACTGCCAAAGGTACTAAGCTGGAGCCGTGCACACAAGGACGTAGCCGCGCAGGACCAAAAGGCGTTGGCGCAACCCTGTCACTTCAAGTGTAGAAAAGCTGGAAAATCAGCCCAGGCATGACCACGCCCCTGTCGGGCCAAGACAGCTCCGAAATCCTAATTCATCGGGACTTCTCTTTGGGGTTTTGACTATTTTTTGATGGAGTTTTGGGTTGATTAGTTTAGGTTAGACTTTTCTTGTTAGGATTAATAAATAGGGGGAGATTGCCCCAACCATAATCATCATTCACATTCTCATTTTTATTTTACGTAGTTTTATTTCACAATGAGCCAGGAGTAGTCTCCTTTACTTTGTTCAATTGGTGGAAGCCAACAGGCTGATTAAATGTAAGAATTCTATTCTTTGGTTCTAATAATATATCCTAGTTTGCTTTATCTGTCTTGCGTATATTGATGATTGGATTGATTTACTTGTCTCGCCTGATCAACTAGGTAGATTAAGTCAATTTCATATAGCTAGGTTTGGCTTGTCCGAGTTGAAGAGTCTTACCATAGAGTAGCAAATCACTTCTCCTTGTCCAGTTACTTTTAGAGTTAATTGAATTCAATACCATAAGAACTGATCCCGTTGATTCCCTGTGTGATCATCCCCTGCTTGACGCTTTACTTCGGTAGAGTAGTTAGTTGGGATAATTACTTTGGCAGGGCCAAACAACCCTTGTCAAATTTGGCTGGGTCAGATTTCTTTTCTTGCAGTATTAATTTAATTGACTCTGGTGCTGGCTAGTGTATGGTCAACACCCGTGCTAAAAATCATTCACTTCTTGAGCTCATCCCAGAGATTGAGATGGTTGTTAGAAGGAATAGAAGAGAAAGGATAACAGAGATGGACGACCAGGATAACTAACAGACCCCTGAGAAGATGCGGGCAAATCAACTGTTGATGAACCAATTCTTAGAGGCATATGCTCAGCAGAACATCAATGCTGGCAGTAGGACGCTGCAAGAGCGCACAACTCCCAATATGACGCAGCCCCAAGTGGTGGCCCTACCACCACTTGCTCAAGGAGTCACCTTCGAACTCAAGTCCGGGGTGATAAACTTGCTTCCAACATTCCATGGACTTCTGGAGAGGACTCCGTCATGCACTTGAACCAGTTTCACGACATATGAATGACCATGAAACCGATCAATGTGTCGGAAGAATAGATTAAGATGAGGGCGTTTGGTTTCACGCTAAAGGACACCGCCAGGGCTTGGTACTGTCACATTCCAACAAGAACTATAGATAGCTGGGAGAAGCTACACCGGGAGTTCTTGAACAGATACTTCCCAGTGAAGAAGGCGAATGCACTGAAAAGGGAGATAGTGCAAGTGGAGCAGCGAGACGAGGAGTCGCTTTATGACTACCTAGAGAGGTTTAAGGGACTATGTGCTAGCTGCCCCTTTCATGGATATGAGAACCAAGATTTGGTACTATATCTCACCCATGGATTATTGACTGCTGAGAGGAGGATGAGTGACGCTGCTTGCGGAGGGATCATTCTCAACCTGACCCCGGAAGATTCCATGAAGAAGTTGCAGAGTATGGCTGAGAGTACGAGGAGCTTCGGGAGGACTTACACTAAGAGGATGGTGAACGCTGCGAGTTAAAGTACGGAAGGATCAGGTTTAGCAGGCAAGATAGGTGAGATAAAGAAGATGCTAGCGAGCCTACTACCAAAGGTCGGGCAGAAATCCGCGCAAGTTTGTGGTATATGTGCTAGTTCAGTCCATCAATGAGGCCAGTGTCCCGGGCTGCGGGACGACACAGTTGCAGAGGTGAGTGCGATAAGAGGATATGGACTTCCTCGTCCGTGGGACAACCAACAACATCAGAACTACCAACCGAGATATAAAGATCAGCCAAAGCAACAAAGGTGGAGGCCCCGTGACCCACAACAAAACTCTGAAGCCCCTGCTTTAGACATGATCAAGGAGCTGACCAAGAATCTCACCACCCTCGCGCCCAATTCCCAGAACACTAATGCAAGACTCAAGAATTTTTAGGTCCAAATGGGGCAAGTAGCACAGATGGTGTCAACACTGGTTCAAAATCAATCGAATTCACTACCAGCACAGACTGTGGTGAACCCGAGGCAAAATCCAGCGAACCAGAACCTTAAGAATGCAGCGCAATGTCACTAAGGAGTGGGAGAAACTCGGGGAGAATCCAGGCCAAGGAGAAGTGTATGCTGAAAATTTGTCAGTGGCGCGACCACGCTAGGAGCCACGCGCCCGCGCCACCGAATCTACAGAGAGGCATGACCACGCACCCCTAGTGCGCGAACATGTAAGCGAGTTTGAGGAGGAGTGCGACCGCGCCCCATCTGCCCGCGCCCACGCGATTACGGAAGTTGTTTTCCAAAAGTCGGCGCCCCCGCGCCCCAGCCTGCACGACCGTGCAATGGAGTCTGCAGAGAGACGCGACCGCCCCCCCTAGTGCGCAACCGCAACTTCCCCGATGTTGTAAATGAGACCCCTCCCGTGCTGGATTTTGATGATGCTTTCCCGACAGATGAAGAAGAGGAGCCTGATGATCCAAGTGGTAACTCTAAGCTCCGACAGAGCAATTACGTATGTCCTAACTTCCCTCCACTCAACTTGAAGAAACCCCCGACCCCCTTCCCAGAGGTGTTAAGAGACACTAGAAGGTCGGCGGATGACAAGGAGTTGTTTGAAACCTTCAACAAGTGCGAGTGAACACTCCCATGCTGAAGCTAATCAAGAGCATACCTAGGTACGTGAAGTTTCTAAAGGAACTTTGCACAGTTAAGCGGAAGCATAAGATGAAGGGAAGCAACAAGGTAATAGCTGGAGAGAGTGTGTCTTCCATCTTCCAGAGACGCATGCCCACCAAATTCAGTGAACCATGTATGGTTACTATCCCTTGCCAGCCATGCTATATTTAGGAGCTGCCATTAATGTCATTCCTCACTCCCTTTGCATGCAAGTAGGATTAGGTCCCCTGAATGAAATTGATATATTAGTACAATTAGCTCATGGGTCTACTGTTTTTCCTAGGGAGTAGTGGAAAATGTGCTGGTTAAGGTTGATAGGTTAGTCTTTCCCACAAACGTTCATGTACGTGATATGGAGAGTGATAAGAAGGAGGTACTTGTACTTTTAGGAAGGGAATTTATGAGGAAAGCGGGTACCAAGGTAGAACTAGGGAATGGGACCTTGTCATTAGAGTTCGACGGTGATGTACTGAGTTTTGACATTTGTGATACTGATGAGGAGTCCGGTGATGAGTTAGCTGGTGTATTTGCTATTAAGTTAGTTGATCCCGTAGGAGATATAGACAGGACTGAGATGGATTTGGCCAATGGGCCCCCGATACTGATGTTAGAGGGAGACAACCACCCTTCTCTTCCCCCTATTGTGCAGGTACCTAGAATGACTTCTGTGTTACCTCCAGGACATTACATAGAGACGAAGAGATGGTACAACAAGGGGATCCTGAAAAAGAAAGGAATCAAGCAATATTGAATTAGGCAGGATGAGTTTTCCCCTAGGAGGGCTTGTGCAGGTTGACATGAGAGCAAGAAGTTGGGCCTACAACTTTAACCAAAGGTGTCGTCCTGGAGGCAACACGTCAAAGAGGTAATTTTCTTACTTCCATTTATTTTACCTTTGTTACTTATCTCGCAATGAGGACATTGTGGAGTTTAAGTGTGGGGGAGGGGATTTACTTCACCTATCTTTGCATTTTTAGCTATATTGAACATTTTGAGCATTTCTGAATTTTTAGAGTTGATATTCATATTTACCCCCTATTTTGATGCTATGTGAACCTCTATAATGGTTCATGAACTTTGAATCCTTTTACTATGTTTTAGATGCTAATATTTCACGTATGCATGATGAGGATATGGTTTATCAAGTAGAGGACATTGACTTGAGCATGTGGATTATGTTTTGGACGCATTAGGACCGATACTAAATATTGCATGTTCACTATCTCTTCTCTAGTTTGTCATTATGTCATAATAATTTGTTTCCATCCTTATGCATTATAAAATAAAGAGAAAAGGAAATGAAAAGGTAGTGAACTCCTAGTGAAATAAGTCGAAAAAGCACGCGATCTCCGTGGTGTGAAAGATCACTCCGGGTTTGATCCTCCATGGATAAATAAGCAAAAAATCTCATTAGTTGGCCCGGACCGTAAGATGGACGGGCCCGATACCCAATAAGTGGAAAAAAGAAAATTGTGTAAATAGGATGAAAAGGAGCAATAAAAAGTGCATGTGATATGACTTGAGTTGTGATTTTTTGTTTTCTTTTGATGGTATTGGAACTCGTGCATAATTATCATGAATATGAAGCATATTAGGACAACAATTAGTCTCTTATTTGATCTTCCTTTATTCGCATTAATATATTACTTGTATAAAGACATCTTTAGCATAGTTTGAGGGTTCAAGTTAATGTATTTGCATAGAGTGAACATAGTTCAAAATTTGGGGACTATTTGATGCCATTGTTGGGTTAGTTTAGAGTCTAGTTAAGTTTGCATTACTTTTGAGTATTTCTAGTAGAGTCGGAGTCTACGCCCATGCTTTTGATGACTGTAGGTACTTAGAGATGGAGTGTTGATTCAACGACCACTACTGTCAAGTCTTTCATACTCACTGAGATCACCAAGGAGTTAGCAGCAGCTTACTCGAGGACGATCAAGGTTCAAGTGTGGGGGTGTTAGATAGGCGGCATTTAGTATGGCACATCAAGTGGTCGTTAGCATCATTTACAGGTGATTTGGCATGATTATGGCGCATATTACCATAATCCGGGCTGAGCTAAGAAAATGCGTTAAACACGAGGATTATGGACATTCGAGGAGAAGATTTTCAAAGGTACGAAGCCGGAGTCGTGCACACAAGGACGTAGCCGCGCAGGACCGCATAGACGTTGGTGTAACCACGCTCTAGGTGGCACGACCGCAACACTTCACGCGGAGCAAAGCTAGAAAATTAGCCCATGCACGACCGTGCCGACACACGCACGACATCGCCCCTTTTGCGCCGAGATTACTCCAAAATCCTAATTTCACTAGGGACTTCACTTTAGGCTTTGGACTATTTTCTGATCGAGTTTTGGAATGATTAGTTTAGGTTAGAATTTTTTTGTTAGGATTAATAAATAGGGAGAGATTGCCTCAACCCTAATCATCATTCACATTCACATTCTCATTTCATTTTACGTAGTTTTATTTCGCAATGAGCCAGGAGTAGTCTCCTTTACTTTGTTCAATTGGTGGAAGCCAACAAGCTGATTAAAGTAAGACTTCTATTCTTTGGTTCTGATAATATATCCAAGTTTGCTTGATCTCTCTTGCGTGTATTGCTGATTGGATTGATTTACCTGTCTGGCCTGATCAACTAGGTAGATTAAGTCAATTTCATATAGATAGGTCTGGCTTGTCTGAGTTGGAGAGTCTTACCATAGAGTAGCAAATTAATAACTTGGGCTAGTTGAACTTGTAGTTGTGTGGAGGATAATGATGTGCTAGCAGCCAAGTGGGACTGCATATTCCTATTTATTCTTGAACTCATTGCTGTCTAGGGATTAACCCTTGATAACTTCAGGGTTGTATTTAGGTAAGGGTTGTTAGGACTAGTTGGACTAATAGCTACATAAGAACAAGGATTAAGACAACTAGAGGATATAAGCATTAGGATAGAACCCGAATAGAAGAAGTCCATGATCATTTAATCAACTAGTTAGGTGGATACTAGTTATGCAAAGTGATTTCCCATATTTGTCATACATCGGTCAATTGCTAGTTTAGTTTTAGTCATTTCTCCCTGTCTGGTTACTTTTAGAGTTAATTGAGCACCCTTGATTCCTTGTGGGATCGACCCCTGCTTGCCGCTTTACTTAGGTAGAGTAGTTAGTTGCCATAATTACTTTTGCAGGGACAAATGACCCTTGTCAATAACCTCCTCCAGAAGTGTGCTAAATCCCATGAATTGAACCATTGTGATTGGCTCGTATCAAGATGAAACAAGTATGAGTCGAGACTCTTTATCATTTTACTTGGTCGAAGACTAATACGAGAATGAGCTTTGTTTGGACCAAATAGGTCTAGACCTTATCTGCTCAAATGATTTAATTGGCCCCATAGGCCCAACAAGGCTTGTTGACCTCATTTATCTCTCTTTCTCGGAAGTACTAGTTAAGTTATCAATATTTTTTTTACTAAGTCCACTTAGATTACGACAAATGGGCCTTATTGGACCCAACAAAACTCATTTGTCAGTTTTTAGCACGTGCAAGTTGGGTGTGACAATGGGAAACTGTACACCTAACTTCGACCGACTTCCCCCCACAACCAGAATAATCTTTCCCACGACCACCGACTCATGCAAATGCCAAAATCGCCGATGCCGACAATAGGTTCTCCCTGCCAGAACCGCCTTCCCTCACTGCGAGTATGGACTCCTCCCACCAGCCACCAACTCCTACAACTCGTCCCTCTGAATCAACCCCTTCCTCATGTATTTGATCCACCATTATTGAGCTTGAAGAAGATCTGTCCCCACCGTCGGAAGAAGTAAAAGATAGTAAATATGGAGGCATACCATTTAAACCGAATGTAATTTTTTTAACAAACCGGTGCACTAAAAAAGAGAGCACCACATTTTTTTTATTATTTTAAATCTGGTGCTCTAAGGCAAAGAGTACCAACATAGTTTATTTTCAAATTAAAGATGCGCCAGATCCATTATTAATGCAATTTTTTACTCTCTTTTATAAAGTACCAAATTTATATTTTTCAGAAAATTTGATACTCTGTGTAGGTTTAGCTATTAGGATCGGATTGAGTATCTATTATAAAAGAGTATCTTGATCGACTCGCTTAAGTGTTTAAAAGATAAAGAATTTGAAAACACGTTTAAGTTAGTCTAATCTGCAAGTTAAACACAACAAGCTAGTTAGCTAGTGTGTTAGAGTTGCAAAAAGGGAGATTGAATACTTGAACTTAAGAAGGTTAGTAAATAAGTTCGGATCAAATGAAAGGATTTTCCCAAGGTGAGAACCCTAAGCTTCTACTAAGCTCGGGATAAAACTCGCCACTACTGATTATATTAATAAAGAGTAATTACAATCACTTAGTAACACTCTCTCTCAATACAATCTGGCGTTTAGCACAGTACAAGCAATCTTCTCAACTCTCAAGGTGATTTAGGACACTTCCTAACTTCACTTAACCTCAAAAAAGAGTAGCTTTCCTCTAGCTAAATCTCTGTCTGACTCACTCTTGCTATCTCCTCTCAGCAAGTGAAGTTTTCCTAAGCACTCAACTTTATCACCTTTCTCTCTAAATCTCTCTAGATACTTAGCTCTCTATGCTTCTCTCTAAGCTCTTTCTAGCTCGTCTTCGCTCGTGTACCTGACATCACCTATTGCACATATTTATAGTATTCCTAAACTTATTCTCCAAGTAATAGAGAAACTATAATCTATGGAAATGAAGAAGTCCACTCTGCAATCCGTGTGATCTTCCCACCTCTGGAAAGCATCAACGTGTCCACGTGCTTTGTGCTTCTTATCTTGAGTAACCATTTTGTCCACGTTGGCAATCCTCTCCACACCCTCAACGCCTCCTTTATTCATCCGCATGGCGATCCCCGTTCATCACTATCCATAGGTAGAAGTTCCTTTATCCCCTATCCTTAGCTTCTCGGCCTTCCCTTCACTGCGCCTGAATTCACTACGCACTGGTGCATGATTCCATGGTAGAAACTTGTTTACACACTTGATTGCATGTAAACTCTCTCTGATTTGAAGCGTTATCCACTAGCTCTCACAGCGACTCTCTTTTGCTTCAGCTAGTCCTTCAGTCTTCATAAATCTTCTCTTGGGCATTTTATTCTTCTCTCTATTTCTTCTCACTGCCTTGGCGAGACTCGTTTTCCCCACTAGGCCTAAATCTAGTCTCCACGTGGACTCAGGTAGTCCGCTTGTGTCAAAGCTACTCTCCTAACTTCTCGAGCTATTCCTCGAAAGCTTATCACACGCAATGGACATCAAATACTTATATTTATCATCATCAAAACAAGCGGAAAGATTGAGCTAGCTAGTTACACACTCTAGCTTAAACCAACAATTTCCCCTTTTTGATGATGACAAACACTTAAACAATAAAGCACATTATTTCAAAGCGTACTCCGTTAAGCTATAAATATGAAATGAAGCTTAAACTGGTACTTTTAGATATAACAAATTAGATCAATATCTTGCTAAAAACACTTAGCAAGAGTACCTTTGTCCCCCCTTAGACCAAGATGGTCTAAAATCTCCCCCCTTAGTTGAATAAGGTATGAACCTGTTTACTTCCCCCTTTTGACATCATCGAAAAATGCAAGTGTAATTCATGCAAAGGGAACTAAAGTGGAATAGGGAAAACAAGTTAAACTCATTAATCATGTATATTAAGTCATTAAGCACAGAAAAGTAAGGTGTAACAATGCAAAAAGCACAAGATTATAGAAACTAGATGGCATACTATATTATCATTCAAAGTCCTTACACCTTTATAGCTAGGGAGACCTAATATTACTAGCTATACTTTCGAACAAGAAAAAATAACACAAAAATCACATAAACACACAAGCTTTAGAACATCCTAGTCATTGTGTTTTCGTGTAAGAGCAACTAGAGTCTACAGGATGCAAGAATGTTCATCTTGAGGCTCTGTCATTAACTAAAGCTGTGTGATTATCTCTGATAGTCGCTTTTCAAGTGTAGAGCACTAGAGATGAATAGCTTGAACAACAGATGACTGAGACTCGCTGACAACGGGTGTAGTGAAATCTCGAGACTGGGTTGGGGAGGAGCTGGCAGATGGAAAGGAGAGATTTGGTGGAGCGGGTTTAGATACGAGCTCAGAAACCTTCTCCAAAGTGAGCATGTCTTTAAAGATAGTCTCTGAGACTGGCTTGTAAAGTTCTTCAGCCTTTAACATACGAGCCATGATATGTGGAAACGGGAGAGGGGATCCATGGTGAGCTTTACTAACAATCATATGAGAGAACATAATATGCGTCGTGTTGGTTAGATCACCACTCAAGTACTCTAACAGTCTGAGATTGTAACGTGGTCAAGGTTGGTGTTTCTATGCGTGATATTTTTGACGATGAAATGGTGGAGAAGTCGCTTAGATGCTGAAAGATGATCAGTCTTCAGTGTGGCAGGGACATTTCTACCAAATACTTCTTCTTTAATCGCTCTAGAATCTGAAGGCCAATTCTTCTTGTAGAGGCGACCGAACCCAACCAATGAGCCGTCTGGACTAGGCTCTTGACCAATCGCTTTAGCCAGGTCCCTTACCTTGAAACTTTCCTCAGCATTGTTCATCCATTGAAAATCTATTGAAGATGGTTCACCAGAAGTAGAATTGGAGGAGAAGCGAGAGTAAAATTGACGAACAAGATCTAAATCATCTTTACTTACTTTGTTCTCGAGCTTGTCCCAATTTTGCATCTTCAGCATGTAGGTGAAGCAATATGAACCTGATGCATCTTCAATCGCTTTGAGCATCTCTGGCGAAACTATCAATGGAGCGAGTATTTTCCGCTTCGCTATTCCTCCAGGAATGGGTGGAAACTCTGATTTCACTGCCTTTTCATCTTTCTTCTGTTTCTTTTTCGCTTTCGGCTTAGTTTCCTTCTTAACTTGATTTGTAGGTACTGATTCTCCACTTTCCTTCATCTGTAAGAAGCTCTTCTTCCTCAATTTCTATCAATTTCCTTTTACTTGTGGTCTTTGATGCGCTCTTAGCATCCTTGAATAACTTGTGATGGGCCAGAGCAAACTCTTCGTCCTCTTCATCTCGGAAGGAAGCAGCTAAAGGCAAGGGGTTAGAGGAAGAAGTAAGAAGTTGTTCACCTTTATCTGTCTTTTATGGATTTGTGTACACCTCTTACTCAACATTTGCCATGTTTTTGAGCACGTTGGCGATGGCGGTAGTGACCAGATCAACCACTAGCATGATTTCCTTACCCTGTTCTGTAGTTGGTCCCTCAGCAACTTCAGTAGCACCTTTCTCAATATCAACAAGAGTGTCGGGAGTTATAGAAGACGTTGATCCCGACACCGGAGCTTTCGGTGTCGTTGGCGGAGGAGCTGTAGAAGACTGAGCAGCTATTCTGTCAAGGTGTCGTCGAGCAATCTCCTCAAGGTCAACAATTTTGTTTGTCAAGAGCTCTTCGAGGAGCTCTTCCTTGGTAAGCTTCGCAAGAGTTAATTGTTCTGCCATTTGGTCTGAGGAATTGTGTGTTTGGGAATTTCTAGATATAGGCTTTCTGAGGAGGTATAAAGATTAGAGAAAGTAGTAGAGAGAGGGAACGAGTTGGAGCGAGTGGGAATTTTGTGATTTCAGAGAGGGAGATAATGATAGCACACGCTAAAGATCAACAATGAATGCTAATAGGCGACATTTAGTATGGCACAAGAAGTGATTGTTACCATCATTTATGGGTGATTTGGCATGATTACAGCGTGTATTACCGTGATCCGGACCAAGTAAAGCAAAGACGTAAACACGAGGATTACAGACATTTGAGGAGAAGATTGCGAAAGGGACGAAACCGGAGCCACGCACACAAGGACGCAACCGCGCAAGACCGCAGAGGTGTTGGCGCAACCGCGCCCTAGGTGGCACGACTGTGTCACTGTATGCGGAGAAAAGATGGAAAGTCGGCCCAGGTGCTCCCACGCCCGTGTCATGCCGAGACAGCTCCAAAATCCTAATTTTACCGGGACTTCAGTTTGGGCTTTGGACTATTTTCTGATGGAGTTTTGGGTTGAGTAGTTTAGTTTAGAATTTTCTTGTTAGGTGTAATAAATAGGGAAAAATTTCCTCAACCCTAGGGGATATTCACATTCTCATTTTCATTTTATGTAGTTTGCATTTTACAATGAACCAGGAGTAGTCTCCTTTACTTTGTTCAATTGGTGGAAGCCAACATGTTGATTAAATGTAAGAATTCTATCCTTGGTTCTAATAATAAATCCTAGTTGCTTTATCTCTCTTGCATATATTGCTGATTGAATTAATTTACCTGTCTGGCCTGATCAACTAGGTAGACTAAGTCAAATTCATATTGCTAGGTCTGGCTTGTCCGACTTGGAGAGTCTTACCATAGGGTAGCAAATCAATTACTTGGGCTAGTTTAACTTGTAATTGTGTGGATAGATAATGATGCGTCAAATATTGGCCTTGATTCAATGGTACTGCATGTTCCTATTTATTCTTGAACTCATTGCTGCCTAGGTACTAAATTCTGATAGTTTCATTGTTGTATTTAGGTAAGGGCTATTAGGACTAGTTGGACTAATAGCTACATAAGAACAAGGATTAGGGAAACTAGATTATATAAGAAGTAGGATGAAACCCAAATAAAAGAAGTCAATTATCATTTAATCAATTTGTTAGGTGGATACTAATTGGACAAGGTGTTTTCCCATAATTGTTATAAATCAATCAATTGCTAGTTTATTTTAATCATTTTCCCCTTTAGTTACTTCTTGAGTTAATCTAATATAATATCACAAGAATTGATCTCCCTGATTCCCTGTGGGATCGACCTTGTCTTACCACTCTACTTGTGGAATAGTTGGATACTTAAACGACTTAGTCTTTCTTCCTATCTTTATAGTTGCGATTTTAGAACTCTTAATTAGGTTAGCCTCTCTTTTGGGGGAGATTAGTTCTACGTTCTTCATCAAGACCTTTTATGTATTTTGAGTTTTGATAAATTCCGCCATGAACTAAGTATCCAAGTTAGGTTGACCTTGAAGTTTATATTCTGATGAAGTTGTGAGTTTCTCTTTCTCTAAAACCTATGTGATTGTTGTCTCTTCTCTTAAATTTCATGATTAGGGTTTGAATTTCATTGTGTCCCAATCTGGCCAATTAGGTTATGTGAATTGAAATCCATTGCTAGGATAGATAGATTCGTTTGTCTAGGTCTATTTCTTTGAAGCCGGTGCAATTTCCTAAATTCGATTTGAACTAAGAATTTGTGTAAAGAATTGGCCTATTGGCTAGTCGTGAAATACCTATATCCTGGTGCTTCATACTTAATGCTTCCTATGATTTGAACCATTAGCATTCGTTTTGGTTAATCATGAGGGAAGAAGTATTATGCTTGGTTTGAGGTCTTAGTTATGTTAGGATAGAAGTAGGAACACATTGCATTTTTAAGGTGAATTGAGTTTCTATGATCAACTTGTCAAATGTAAATGGATAGTGTCTACCTAATTGTTTTTCTCCAATTAAGTCTTATCATTGTTAATTCTATGTAGTTGGTAGTATTTTAGAAATCGTGATCTTAAAACCCCTTCATTTGGTTACTTGGATTAATTTAAATTTAATCACAAGATTTGTGCCTCCTTGTGGACTCGACCCCTACTTCCACTATATTCTAGTAATTAGAGCTAGTGTGAAGATAGGAAATCTTTAAAAAGAGGTGAGACACTCCGTCTCGCCTTGTTTTCATAACAAGGTGTTTGTTTGCCCTAATTCAAATACAATCGACAAACATTTTTGCTTATCAAATTGGCACCGTTGTCGGGGAGGCAATAAACTCTTTTGATTAAATTTTGCATTAGTCGTGGTGTGAGTATATCTTACTGCTCACATCTTTGCTTTTGATAGTTTTGGGGTGTCTTTTTGTTTTAGAAACCCATCCAACAAGACTATCTAGGACTTTGTGAAGACGTATCACACTCTAGAGTCCTTGCTGGCTCTTTCATTGGGGGTTGAGTTGCGCAGTGTGCAATACCCTTACTTGGGAGAAGGTGTCACATTTGAAGTAAAGCCAAGAGTAATTCGGTTACTTCTGTAATTCAATGGCATATCCCAAGAGAGTCTCATCCAACACTTGGATGAGTACTTAGAAGTCTGCATAGCCACGCAACCAAATGGTGTGCCATTAGACCAAATAATGTTGAGGCTCTTCTATTTTTCATTGAAAGAGAGAGAAAAAGATTGGTACCGCACCTTGATGAAGAATCATGGGGAAGCTATGAAAATAATTTCACATTTGGTGGAAGATTCTAGGAAATTCATCCCGGAAGAGTTAGAAGATGTGAGTCAATCCACTAAAGTTAAAAAAGATCAAGTTGAACGCTTAAAGGAGGAAGCTCACCGTCTTAAGATGGAGGGCAAGACATCACGACCAATCATGGGGTGCGAGAGTCACAATGTGAGTTTAAATGGAAATCCGCCTATGTTTGGTATCAACCCTCCTAAACCCCCTCAACTCAATGATCTAGTGAGTGGTATTCTGCAAGCTCATCAACAAGGAAACCTTTTCTTGGGAGAGATGTGAGATTCCCTTGTCAAAAAAGGAATTCGATGCACAAATGGGAAATATCAAAAAGAGCATTGCAATGATCAATGACAAGTAGGGAAATGTAGGAGCATTAATCGGAAGTCCAACTAATGGAGTGAATTTTGGAGTTAATTATGTCACTCTTCAAAGCGGAAAGAATCTAGTAAGCAAGGATGCGATTGTGCTAGACGAAGAAGAAGAGGGGGAAACTGACAAACCACTCGTCGGCATCCGCCGACAACCCATCGGCACCTTCCAATCTCATCTCGAAGGAAAACGCAGAAATCCTAAAGGCAATTGTGTAGAAATATAGCAAAATGACAAAGACCTCATCGCCGCCCGCCGACCAGCTGTCGGTGCTTGCCAATATAATAATCCTGAAATGTTGAGAAACAGAGACATCATCTGAGACCGCTGATCATCTATCGGCGCCCGCCGATGCCCATAATTAAGCCAAGAAGAAAACAAAGAGAAAAATAAAGAGGATGAGCTAGACAAGTACATGCCCGTAGCCCCATTTCCCTCGGTGCTTAACCGTGATAGGCCAATGAAGCACGAGAAGGATATCTTTGAGACATTTAGAAATGTGGAAGTCAATATCCCTTTTTTCGACCTTATCAAAGCGGTGTCGCGCTATGCCAAGTTCCTAAAGAAAATGCGCAACAACCGAAGGATAAGGGAGGAAAATAGCAAGAAGAAAGTGAAGGTGAATGAGAAAGTCTCCATAGCTTTCCAAAACCGTATCCCAAAGAAGTGTGTGGATCCAGGTACGGTCACTATCCCTATCTCTATAGGAGGATCTAAATTAGGGAAACCCATGCTTGACTTGGGTACGTATATAAATGTTATGCCTGCTTCTTTATATGAAACCCTAAAACTAGGACCCTTAGCTGATTCACATATTTCCATTCAGCTAACTGATCGTTCTTGTGTGAAGCCACTAGGGGTAGTTGAAGATGTCTTAGTAAACGTAGGTGAATTGGTCTTTCTAGTTGACTGCTATATGTTGACTGTGGAGCATAATAAAAGTTCAAATCCATATTTTGTTAGATAGACCATTCCTAAAAAACAATATGTGCCATGATCAATGTTGCCACAGGTTCCCTTACGATAGGAATAGATGGAAATACTTTTCACATAAATATTTATGAGGCTATGAAGCATCCCCCGAGGGAGCAATTTGCTTATGCATTACACTTGATGGAGCCTGTAGTTCAGGACACTTTTGATGATGATGGACTAGTTGAGTCCCAATCTCTTACTATAGATTCCAGTCTAGATTTTTCTTTATCAAGTCATGAGGAGGAGATGGTCTATGAGGTTGATAACAAGTACCAAACTCCTTACCACTTAAATGGTAAGAATGTGATGCCACTGACCTTGGAAAGCGAGAATCTTTTGCCATCAATTGTGCAAGCTCCAGTGGTTGAACTAAAAACCCTCGCAGATCATCTTAAGTATGTGTTCTTGGGTGAGAATGAGACTTTACCAGTCATTATTTCAAGTAATCTCATCCAATACCAAGAGGGAAGGTTTGTGTTCAAGGAGCACATGTCCGCTATAGGATGGACAATTTCTGACATCAAGGGAATAATCGCTACTACTTGTACTCACCACATTTTGGTAGAAGGTGAGGAGAAACCGATTAGGCAACCTCAAAGGCGCCTAGATCAACCCATGATGGAGGTAGAAAAGAAGGAGGTACTCAAACTCTTGCATCCGAAATGATCTACCCTATCTCCGATAGCAAGTGGGTCAGTCTAACACAGGTAGTGCCTAACAAGGGAGGAATCAAAATAGTAGAAAATCCTAATGGCATAAGGACTCTACTCGACCCCTCACTGGATACCGAGTATGCATATATCACTATAAGCTGAACGCGGTAACAAGAAAGGATCATTTCCCCCTCCCATTCATTGAATAGATGCTAAAGAGACTACACTACTAGAAAACCTGTTTTAGCGACGGAATTAGCGACGAATATGGATTCCGTCTCAAATATTCTAAATTGGAGACCGATTTAGCGACGGATATGCTATCTGTCGCACATTTTGTCAGAAATCTTGGAACTTGATTGATTAGCAACGGATTTCCGTAGCAATTTTTGGTGGTAGAGGTTTGCACCAAGTATTAACGATTAGCGACGGACTTCCGTCGCTATTCCATCGCTAAATGGGAGGAGAGATATAGTTAGCGACGGATATTAATAGTCTGTCGCTAAATCTATCCCGCCCCACCATTAGCGACGGAAGGCCGTCGCTAAATGGGGTGGTAAATCTCCCGCCCCTATTTCATCTTAGCGACAAAAATCCGTCTCTATTCCGTCGCTAATGGTGGGGCGTGATAGATTGCCGCCAAACTTTAGTGAAATTAGCGACAGAGCTCTTAGATCCATTGCTAATTTTGGGATTTCCCTGGTCAACATGTTAGCTACGGATAAAATCCGTCGCTAACCTCTTACCTTCTATAAAATCTCGCAGAAACCTTCTGTTGCGGAGAAACCTTCTCTGCTTCCAAATTTTCACCCCATCAGCCACCTCCTTTTCCTCTCCTTTTCTCTCCCTCCTTTTCGTCCTCTTCTTTCCCTCCTTTTCGTCCTCTACTCTCCCTCCCTTAGGACCGCCGGATTCGGCCGCGTCCATGCCGGATTCGCCCTAGCAACTGCCTCTCGCCGCAGTCTGCGCCCGCCGTTTACCCCAACAGCCACCCCCGCCTCCACCTTTCCTCCTCTTCTTCCTTTGGCGCCTGCCGTTTGCTCCGGATTCGCCCCGCCGCCACGGCCCCCGCAGGTCCTCTCCCCCACCCGCGCCCCACCGGATTCGCACGCGTCCCTGCAGCAACCGCCCCCGCCTCCACCTTTCCTCCTCTTTCTTCCTTCGGCGCCTCTAGAAGGTATGTATTTTTTTAAAAATTTCTTATATAAACTGTTTACAGTTGTTTAGATATAGGTTTTTTTAGAATTAAATAGTATTATATTGTTTTATATATTTATTTAGTAATTGTTTAGATATGATTTATTAGATAGTATATTTATAAATTGTTTAGAAAAAATAGTATTATTTTTTATAAAATACATAGATTGTTAGATACGTTTTTTAGAATTATATAATTTTTTTTAGTAATTATATTGAATTTTTTAGAATTATATAAGATTTTTAGGAATTATATAGAATTTTTCAAAAATTATATAGAATCATTTATGAATTATATAAATTTTTTTAGGAATTGTTATAATTTTTTAAGAATTATATAAAATTATATACATATTTTTTAGGAATTATATAGAATTTCTTAGGAATTATATAGATTTTTATAGGAAATAGAACTATAAGTATTTATACATAGAATTTTTTATGTATTTAGAATTTTTATGCATTTAGGATTATATACGATTATGTTGGAAATTACTTAAATATTTATGAATTTATGATTATATAGAATTGTGGATTATATTGAATATTTTATAGCTTTGGTTATGAATTTAGGGTTATATACAATTAAGTTAGAAATTATTTAAATATTTATGAATTTAGGATTATATAGAATGGTGGATTTATGATTATATTATATATATATATATAATCGTGGAATTGGAATTATATTGAATTATTTTAATTGTTGTTAAAGATTTTTAAAATATTAAAATATAAGAAATGAGAATTAGGATTATGTAATACATGTGACACAATAAAATAAATTAGAGAAGATGTAATTAAGATAATAAATACGATCAGATGTGAATCGTCATCTAATTATCCACGCTACAGAGATAGATCAAGACCATAGTTGGACGTATCAGATACTCACGAGGGGGTTGTTAACCCCACGATTTCATGAAAAAGTGAAAGAGTTTATCCAATTTGCCCTAGGTCATCCAGCTGGTATGAGTGGAGTGTAGATTAAATGTCGTTGTTCTAATTATGCTTGTAGAAATAAAAGCTACCGTAATACCGAATTATATATTTTGAAGAATGGGTTTGTAACAGATTACCAAGTGCGGGTGTTTCATGGCAAGGGGACCGTGTTGAATCCCGGAGGACAACAACATGTTGTATCGGAAAATGATGTCGATGGGGCTGAGTCCGCATCCAGACATAGAATGATACATGATGCTTCCGGTCCAGAAGTAGTCTTCCAGGAAGATGAGCCCCCGAATGCAGAATCTCAGAATTTTTTTGATATGATGAGAGCGGCCGAACAAGAAATATGGCATGGTAACAACTAGGGGTGTCAATCGGACGGGTCGGATCGGATTCGGGTTGGACAAATCAAAATCGGATCAAATCGGGTTCGGGTCAAGATATTGTAATTATTTAAATCGGACTATATCGGATCGGATCGGGTTGGGTCGGGTATAAAATTTCGGACAAGAACGGGTTTATCGGATGATTTTCGGTCGGACTAATTCAGGTTTCGGACAAATTAAAAGATGTCCATCGGACGATTCGAGTCTGGTTTGGGTCGGGTCAATTCAGATCATTTTTTGATTGGGTCAATTCGGTGTGGTTTAATTCAAGTGTGGTTCAGTTTTTTTAACTTAATAATACAAAGTTAGGTTTATCGATTAAATTGAATATTAAAATCAAGAGTTAATGATTTAGTTCTAGTTGGACACAATTAGGTTTAATTATGGACAAGTTTGGGTTATTTTAGATCGGGTTATTTCGGGTTTTCGGATTGCATCAACCGAGTTATATCAGATTTTCGGATTACATTGGACCGGGTTATATCGGATTTTCGGGTTGATTACGGGTTAATATTTTTGGACTATTTCGGGTTCGGGTTTAATCGGTTTCGGACGGGTCTTATTCGGATAAGTATTATTAGATTTTTAAATTATTTTTTTTGGGTTTCGGCGGGTTCGGATTCGGGCGGGTTTTTCGGAACTTTCGGATCGGGTCAGGTTTTGACAGCCCTAGTAACAACAGACACTCTCTGTTTTCTGCATCTGCTAAAATGATGGATATTAAGTATAGTCATCAGAGTTCAATAAGTTTAATGGACGACATGTGCGAGTTCATACAAGAGCTCCTCCCGGAGGAAAACAAGATGCCAACGAATTTTGCTAACATAAAGAAGTTGGTTAAGGGTTTGGGGTTGCCGGTTGAGGTCATTGACTATTGTCGCCCAAACTGTATGATTTACTAGGGGAGGAAGATGCAGATAGAACGAATTGCAAAGTATTTGGTCAACCGCGGTGGAAACCTATGACGCAAGGGAAATAAAAAAGAAGGAAGGCTAGAGTTCCGTATTGGAAAATGTTTTATTTTTCAATAACTCCAAGGCTACAGAAAATGTATGCTTCGAAAGCAACTGCCCAACATATGACGTGGAAAGCAGACCATCAAATGGTTGGTAACAAGATGTGTCACCCGTCCAACTCTCCGGCACGGAAACGTTTTAGTGAGCTGCATTCCGATTTTGTCGGTGAAGTACGAAATATAAGATTAGGCTTATCTTCCGATGGGTTTCATCCATTCAGCAACTTCGAGCAGCAATATTCATCATGGCCGGTCATCTTAACACCCTACAATCTCCCCCCCAGGCATGTGCATGAAGGATGAGTTTATGTTTTTGACGGTTTTGGTCCCGGGTCCTAGAAATCCGAAGCACCAAATGGATATATTTCTACAACCGTTGATTGCAGACTTACAACAATTGTGGGAGTGTGGTGTCACAACATACGATGCTCATAAACAAAAAACTTTCCAACTAAAAGCGGCTATTATGTGGACAATTAATGATTTCCTTGCATACTCTATGTTGTCTTGATGGAGCACTGCTAGTAGACAAGCCTTACCTTATTGCATGGAAGAGACAGATGCATTCACGTGCCCAAGAGTGGTAAACAGTCATGGTTTGATTGCTCCAAATTTTTTTGCCTCCGCGTCATTCATTTCGCAAAAATATCACTGATTTTCGTAAAGGTAGACATGAGCAAGAAAGGCTTACGGGGATGAGAACTGGAGCTGAAATGTTTGTTGAGCTGGATCATTTGGGGTTTAAGAAGGCATATGAACTTGGGGCGGAAAATCATAATGCTTTACTTTCCAAAAAACATGGATGGAATAAGAAAAGCATCTTCTGGGATTTGCCTTACTGGAGTACGAATGTCATTTGGCATAATTTAGATGTCATGCATATTGAGAAAAACGTGTTCGATAATGTTTTCAATATTGTGCTTAATGTACCCGGGAATACAAAGACAATGAAAATCCAGGGAAGAACTGAATGACATATGTGATCGGCCTGAGCTAGCTAAAGATAGGGCGAGCGGGAAGTTTCCAAAGGCCAAGTATGCATTGCATAGGGATTCAAAAAGAGTCTTGCTTGAATGGATACAGAAAATAAAGTTTCCAGAAGGGTACGCGTCTAACTTTTCCAGATGTGTCGATCCTAACTATCTGAAAATGTATGGGATGAAAAGTCATGATTGTATGTTTTTATGCAACGACTTTTGCCAATCGCTCTTCGGGAGCTTCTACCGAGAGATGTGTAGGAGCCATTAACGGAGTTGCGTATCTTCTTCAAGGAGTTAACTTCCACCTCACTGAAAAAAGAAGACATGCATCGTCTGGATCTTGAAATCCCAAAAATACTGTGCAAGCTAGAACGTATTTTCCTGCCCAGTTTTTTCGACTCTATGAAGCATCTCCCCCTGCATCTTTCTTACAAGGCGATGATGGCAGGGCCAGTTCAATATCGATGGATGTATCCATTTGAAAGGTATTGATAGTACAATTGGTGTTTCTCCACCCATTCTTGTATCTATTTATAACTAATAGATTCCAAGAACAAATATTTGAGGAAGTTGAAGAAAAAGGTCAGCAATAAAGGCAGGGTGGAAGGAAGCATTAGCAACGGATATTAGCAAGAAGAAATCGCTAATTTGCATCGTTTTATTTCACGAAAGGTGATCCGTAATTACCCGAGCGGTTGAGAAGAAATGAAACTTGTGATATGGACGTCGATGATAATGTCGACCGACTATCAATTTTCAAATCGAAGGGAAGGCCGCTGCATGGTAGCACTAGGAGATATCTTGATGATGATGATATTATTGCTGCTAGGAAGATGAAGAGGCAGAGGAAGACGAACTTGACTGAAGTAGATGTGATACATATAGATTGTTCATTATATGTGAAATATTCATATTTGATGTGTTTTGTTTAGTGTTCTGTACTTAATTAGATGCAGTTCACTTTCGATATCATAACATATTACGTTATTAATTATGGTTGGATCTATCCATTTTAATATATATATATATATATATATATGGTTGAAGATATGAGAGGACAAGGAGGTAGCGGTGACCCCACTGGAGACGGTCGTGGACGTGGCCGTGGTCAAGGCCGAGCTGAAGGAAGGGCTAGCACGTCCTTGGATGTCGTTCCCGATGTTGAGCCGGCCCAGGACAGTCCGGTTCAGGGAAACCATGGATCTACTGCTCCACGGGCGACGTTGGATGCCCGTGGAAGAGTATTTATTTATCCAGACCCAGTGGGTCGATGCTCCACAACTCAGGACGAGTCTCCCATTCTATGCGGGAGATCTTCTGGAAATATTTTTTTCTATCTGGTAGCGCATGGAAGTTTTTGTTGTCTGAGGAGACCGATTTCTACTGGGAGGAGTTCAAGGTAATTATTTATCCATTTTTACTTTACAATTACGCTAATGTACGACTTCAAGTGAAAAATGTTTTTTCTGATTTACAGAAAGAATATTTCTGGGACGAGTCTGAATACGGCGAGGACTACATCAAGCATGTATATATGAGACATGCGGCAACTCGGTACGTTGAAAATCACTAGGTTTGTAATGACTTATTAGCTTTACTTTGTAATTTTTGAGATATTTCCGTTTTCCAGGCACAAGGACGTCATTCACAAGATGAAGACGTCTGGAGTACGACATCACTCTGTGAGCGACAGGGATTGGGCCGCCTGGAAGGCCTTCTGGGATTCGGAGGACCAGAAGAAGAAGTCTCGCATTGCTCATTCCAATCGGATGAGCAAGCCTGCTGGTGAGGGTACTGGATTAGGGCACCACACGGGAGGCTCCCATTCCTTTATGGTTTATTACAACAACATGGTTTGATTCTTAACTTTTTTTTTAACTATAATGCAATTGATTAATTTTCTATCACACTAATAATTTGTATTGATTTTTGTTAGTCCAAAGATCTCGGTTGCACTCCGACTGCAACCGAGTTGTACATGCATACACACACGTCGAGGAAGGACAAGGACAAGACTGTCTTGGTAGACTCGAGGGCAAAGAAGATGACGGTAATTCGTAAATTATCTATATGTTATTACGCATTTTTTGTACCTAACTAATATATTTTCCTCGGCTATTGTAGGAAGCGATCGCCCAGAAAATTGTTGCTTCGTCCCAGCCACCGACTGGAGAGGGTCAAGATACGAGCATGGATGACATGGACGAGACGCAGCTCTTTTTGGACATTGAGGTCGTGAACAAGAAGCACCAGGTGTACGGGCTCGGTTCAGCAGCCGGTTCATATATCGACACATCTCGCAGCCGGGCGCATCAATCCAGGTCATCTCGCCCCGGTTCGTCCTCTTAGATGAGTCAAGATGATGTTCAGTGCCGGATGCAAGAGTTAGAAGGGCAGATGCAAGAGCAAATGCAGCAAATGCAAACGCAATGGCAATCGCAAATGTATTCACAAATGCAGGCACAAATGCATGCGCAAATGGCCGATTACATCGAAGATGAGGTGTCCAAGATGATGCCGACCCTTCCTCCAGAACATCGTCCGCCACCAAGAGACAATGACGACGACACCGAGTCATAGATTTTGTATGATTTGTATCTTTGTTATTGTTTTGTACGAACTATGTTTGTTACGGTTAATTTTATAATAACAATTTCGTTTAATCTATTAGTGTTTGTTATAATAATGTATTCCGATAAATTTTCAGTTAATTGAAAATGCAAAACTTCGAAATATTAACGTTAACTACCACATGAAGGCGTATTTGATAACGATAATCGAGGATGCGACGAAGATTTAGGGTTCAAATTGGGACGGGATTTGCGATGGATTTCCGTCGCAATTTAGTGGCTTCCGGAGGAAGACATAGTGACGGATACCCGTCGCTATGATTTCCGTTGCAACATCCGTCGCCACAATCGGTCTCGCAAGGGTCGATATTAGCGACGGATTTCCGTCGCCATAATCGGTCTCCGGGATTCCAAATTTGCAACGAACATCCGTCGCGAATTCCAATGCTAATTAGCGACGGACCATTATTTATGTCGCTAACTTCATTTTGCTACCATATTGGGCACAACGGGTGTCATCTGTCACAAATCCATCGCTAATCATTTTGGCGACGGAATTCCGTGGATTAGCGACGAAAATCTCTGTCGCTAATCAACAGATTTATAGTAGTGCTAGAAGGGTGTGCCTATTATTGTTTCCTAGATGGGTACTCCGGCTGTTTCCAAATAACCATTGCACCCGGGGATCAAGGTAAGACGACTTTCACATGTAAATTCCGCACTTTTTCCTATCGTCGTATGCCATTTGGATTATCGAATGCCCCAGGTACGTTACAACGGTGTATGGTGAGCATATTCTCGAAGTATATAGAAAATTTTACAGTGGTGTTCATGGATGATTTCACCGTGCATGGAGATGATTTCGAATCATGTCTCGTTCACCTATCTTTGGGTCTTGCGAGGTGAGTAGAAAAAACTCTTTTCTTGAAAACAGAAAAAATGTCATTTCATGGTTAATCAAGGCATTGTGTTAAGGACACATAGTTTCTGCTAAGGGAATTGAGGTCGATAAGGCAAAGGTCGACGTGATTCAAACTTTACCCTATCCTACTAACATGCGAGATGTGCGTTCCTTTCTAGGATATGCGGGATTCTACCGTTAGGTTTATTAAAGACTTTTCAAAAATCTCCTCACCCTTATGCAAATTATTGAAGAAGGACATCAGATTTGATTTCAACGATGCATGTAAAGTTTCCTTTGATGATTTGAAGGAGCACCTTACAAGTGTACCTATTATCCAAGCTCCTGATTGGACCAAGCCCTTTGAGCTTATGTGTGACGCGATTGATTACGCGGTAGGGGCGATCCTGGGCAAGAAAGAGGAACGGGCCTCCCATGCCATTCGGTATGCTTCTACTACACTGGGTGATGCCCAAAGAAATTACAATACAATAGAGAAGGAGTTCTTTGTTGTGGTTTTTGCGCTAGAAATTTTTGGCAATACCTTTTAGGTACTAAGGTGATTATCTATACTGACCAGGCAGCCCTCCATTACTTAATGATGAAGAAGGACTCCAAACCCAGATAATTCGGTGGATTCTCCTCCTAAGTCAGTTTGATGTGAGATCAAGGACAAGAAAGGTGCTGAAAATGTTGTAAGTTGACCACCTTAGTAGACTTGTCCATGAGAAGAATGTTCCACATATAGATATCTAGACTACATTCCCGACGAGTAACTCTTGCGTATCCAACATATCGAGCCATGGTACGCTGATTTGGTGAAATATCTCACCAAGGGAGACTTTCCCCACACATTCAATAGGGCTGTGAAGGAAAGATTGCGCAACCAAGCAAAACATTTTGTATGGGATGACCCTTATGTATGGAAACTTGGAGCTGACCAAGTTGTCCAACGGTGCGTTGGAGAACGAGGTATCATATATAACGACGGATTAAAAAAACTATCGGTATGTCACCATATCAGTTAGTGTTCGGGAAAGCTTGTCATTTGCCGGTAGAACTTGAGCATAGAGCTTATTGGACAGTCCAGAAATGCAATATGAATCTTGATGATGCTAGGGTGTATAGGAAACTCCAATTGAGTGAATTAGAAGAAGGTAGGCGTTAAGTCTATGATAATGTGACGGACGCTGTCGTAGGCAATCCGGTCAAAGTAAACCTTAGCTTACTCTCCACAGGTGCAGAGCGGTAGATAAGAGTCGATCCCACATGGAGTCTGCGAATCCGATCTTATCTTTGCAAAATAACTAACTTTAGATAAAATAAAGATAAAGAGGGGGAATATGATTGATTGGATTGGAATACTAATAAAAGCAACCGCTTTGTTCTCCTAGGCATCAACCTACGTAGTTATGGGTTTGATCATCGATTTCCTATTACAAATTGGGTTCTATCTCTATACTATATGCTATGTTTGTCCTAATCCATGTACTAAGGTTGCTAAATAGGTCAACTAGTCCTAATAGTGTCTAACCTACCAATCTAGCCATGAAACTATCAAGACTAAATCCTAGGCAACATTAAGTTCATGAATAAATAGGAAGGTGTATTGCTCTTGGCACCTACACCTTATTAATCTCTCTATCCTAAAAGTCCAACTAGTCCAAGTAGAGATTTGTGCTATTAAGTAGGCAAGGTTTTCCAACTAGGATAAACCAGGCCCTAGCTATATCAAGGAAACATGTAAACCTAGGTAGCTAAGCCAGATAAACATATTGCAATCAATTACTAAACAATCAAGAGATTAAAACAACACAATAGCATATTATTAGATACAAAGGAGGAAAACTACAAAACTCATACCTCCACATGTCTTAGCCTGGAGAACAAAGTAAATGAGATTACTCCCTGTTCATCCTAACAAAGCTATTCTATTCTTCTGGAATAGTGTGTGTGTCCTTGGGAGGAGGCAAAGCTCCTCTATTTATAAGAAAGAAAGACCTAATTTAATGTTTGTGGGAACCCTGACACGAAATTGTACAAATCCTAAGTAATTAAGCCCATCAAGAAAAGCTTCTCGCTGCGCTGGCAGTAGTCAAGACGCGTGCGCGCCTAATGTCGACGCAGTCGCATCTCCTGCAGAGGCCCATGCGCTGGCGCGCCTTATGGGGCACGATCGTGCCGTTTTCTGAGAGCCATGCGCAGTCGCGCGGTCGCACCTCTGGCAGTTTTGCCTCTCTTCACTTCTCTTCTTGGCCCACGCTCGATTTCCGCGTTCCGCGCTTGTTCCATGTGCATGTAATCCTCATATTAACTTAGAATCTCCAAGATGTCAGGATGACGGCTATATGCTCCATTTGTGGCCTCTTTTGCCTAATGCTTGATGCTAAAATACACTCCTTATGATGTACGATATTCCACTAATCATAAACCCACACTTGAACCATTTCTCGTCCTCGAGTCATATGCATCTAAATCTTGGCGGCCTCAGCGAGTACGGAAGCACGATCGGAGTGGTAGAAGACCAACCTTTAGCTCATAGTACCTAGAATCACACAATAAAGGGCGTAGATTCCGACTCTAGAAAATTTCTAAAAATAAAGTAACTAATTAAGACTAAAAAACTAACGCTAACAACATTGGTATCAATCACTCCCCCCACTTAATCTATGCTACCCTACGCAAGTGCATTAACTAAGAATCTCTATACTATGTCAAAAATGTTCCTAAACAAAGAATCTACAAAAGAAGATAAGCAAGATCAACAATAGGACAAATTTTCAAGTGACATGCTCAAATTTATGAAGAGGATGCAAAAGTTCTCACACCACTGAAAGCAAACTAAACCAAGTCTCAACTTTAATAAATCCAATAGTATTCTTCTAATGCCCCTTTTCATCCTACCCATACATTTTACTACGTACCCAATTGTTTATTTTTAGGTAGAGCTTGTCCATTTTATGGTCTAGGATACTATGAGACTCTTTACTTAATAGGCTTTAGGAGGATCGATCCCTTGGTTATATTGCACACCTTGGGCATCGCGTGCTCTTTCGACTTTTTCTCACTTAGAGCTCACTACCTTATTATTTTATTCATAATTTTTTATTTTCCGTTGTAATGAAGAAGGACGGGGACAAAACTCTCAAATCAATTGGTAAAAATTTGAGAAGAGCGGGTAATCATGCAAACTTGGTTTTGGACCTAGTGTATCCTAATCATAAACTACATGCTCGAATCAAAGTCTTAAAGTTGATCAATCCTAGAATCATTGTATCTAGTTGCATTATTAACATAAAAGACATAGTAAAGAGACTCAAAATCAAAGCATTATTGCAGAAGTCCACAAAGAATCAAGGAGGGAGAATTCATGATAGCCGAGAAAAAAAATTAAAAATGCATAAAAACCAAACTAAGTAGATAGATGAGATGCTTTCCTACCCCCACACTTAAGCTAAACAATGTCCTCATTGTGAAATAAAGACAAAGGTAAAATGAAGGGTTAAAATAGAGAAATTACCTCATAAACGGGTTGCCTCCCGTTCAGCGCCTTTGTTTAACGTCGTTGGCTCGACGTATTTCCTCCTCAACCTGGTTCAGGCTCCTCGTGGCCCCCTTCATCCTTAGATACTTTCTTCCCTTGATACAGTTTACATCCTAGCTTCTTCCTGGCTGCTCGGTCCAGCCAAAATCCTTTCCTTCTCATTGGTCCCAAGTGTGATTCCTCCTTAGCATTTCCCGGCTCAAATTGCCACTCACTCTCATCCCGCTGCAGCCCCGGATAGTACTCGCAAAAAGGTAGTGGCGGTGGAAGGGTATAACAATGCGGCACAGACACAGGATGGCGCGGGCGCGCTCAAGATGGCGCGGGCGCGCACCTAGTTCTGGAAAAGTCCCCGTCAAAGCGCGGTCTTGCGTGGACGCAGCGCGGACGCGCTGGTCTCCAGAAACAGGGTCACGGTCGCTCCAAGAGTTGGCACGGTCG
This sequence comes from Phyllobates terribilis, assembly GCF_046119375.1. Taxonomy (NCBI): domain Eukaryota; kingdom Metazoa; phylum Chordata; class Amphibia; order Anura; family Dendrobatidae; genus Phyllobates; species Phyllobates terribilis. Next base: position 44,794 of record NW_027366342.1, on the reverse strand, counting down.
CGCCCGTCTCCAGAAGCTATGGCGCGGGCGCGCTCGCTGCAGGCGCAGTCGTGCATTGCCTCTGCGGTGGTTCCGCGGGTTTCTTTCACGGCTGATGGGGGGATTCTTCCTCCTCGCTTGGGTCCGTCTCGTCCGAGATGTTTACCTCAGTGTCCTCTTCCTCCATATACTCCTCGTTGGAGCTTTCCTCGGTACTTCCGGGTGTAGAGTTAGCACTCGCAACTCTCCTTTCTTCCCACTTGGCCATCACATCCATCATTAGTTTGACTTGGTCGTTCATAAACCTAGTGGTGTTCTGCGACTCTTCAACGACCATCCTCGTGGTTTCCTCGAGTGCTCTAGTGGTACTCTCGAGGCTCCCTATCAGGACCTGCATCAGGGTCCTTGTGGAGGTCTCCGGGTCGGGGTAGGACCTCCATGATCACGTCAGGTATGGATGTTGCATGAAGTAGTGGTATCTTTGTTGCTCGTCCTCCCATGCGATGGCATCGGCAGCCTCCTTCGCACCCTCTACCTCCGCCACTCTAGCATCCCTATCATCGGATCTCCTCTTTTCCGCATTCTCTTCAAACTCCTTCATCTTTGCCTCTAGCTCCTCCATCTCTCTTCCTGCCTCCGCAATCCGTCTCAACCTGGCTTCATGGCTGGTGGAACTCATCAGTAACAACCCGTGTTGACCGTGTAAACGGTCCGCACCAAAGCTAATTAAATTGCAAAAGCAAGACAAGAGAGTTAGAATCCCCAACAACGGCGCCAATTTGACGGACGCTGTCGTAGGCAATCCGGTCAAAATAAATCTTAGCTTACTCTCCACAGGTGTAGAGCAGTAAGTAAGAGTCAATCCCACATGGAGTTTGCGAATCCAATCTTATCTTTGCAAAATAACTAAATTTAGATAAAATAAAGAGAAAGAGGGGGAATATGATTGATTTGTTTGGAAAACTAATAAAATCAAGTGCTTTGTTCTCCTAGGCATCAACCTACGTATTTATGGGTTTGATAATCGATTTCCTATTACAAATGGGTTCCATCTCTATACTATATGCTATGATGTCCTAATCCATGTACTAAGGTTGCTAAATAGGTCAACTATCCTTAATAGCGTCTAACCTACCAATCAAGCCATGAAACTATCAAGACTAAATCCTAGGCAGCATTAAGTTCATGAATAAATAGGAAGGTGTATTTCCCTTGGTGCCTACACCTCATTAATCTCCCTATCCTACAAGTCCAACTAATCCAAGTAGAAATTAGCCAGATAAACATGTAAACCTAGGTAGCTAAGTCGGATAAACATATTGCAATCAATTACTAAACAATCAAGATATTAGAATAACAAAAGCATATTATTAGAACCAAATGAGTAAAACAACAAAACTCATACCTTCGCAGACCTTAGCCCAAAGAACAAAGCAAAGGAGATTACTCCCTATTCATCCTAACAAAGCTATTCTATTCTTCTGGAAAAGTGTGTGTGTCCTTGGGAGGAGGCAAAGCTCCTCTATTTATAAGAAAGCAAGACCTAATTGATGTTTGTGGGAACCCTGGCCCGAAATTGTATAGATCCTAAGTAATTAAGCTCATTTAAGCCCATCAAGAAAAGCTTCTCGCAACGCTGGCAGTAGTGAAGGCGCGGGCGCGCCTTATGTCGGCACGGTCGCGTCGCCTACAGAGGCCCATGCGCGGGCGTGCCTTATGGGGCGCGATTAGAGATGGGTCGGTTCCGGAACCGGAACTGGCTAGGCCTAGGAACCACCGGTTCCCCGGTTCCGGAACCCCTGGTTCCCTCCCGGTTCCGAACCGGCGGTTTTCTAGTTAAAAACATCATTTTTTATTTTTTTTAAAATTAATTTTGGATGGAACCGCCGGTTCCGTAAAAACAGGAAATGGGACCGGAAAACCCTCGGTTCTGTGCCGGTTCGCCGGTTCCGGTTCCAAAAGTTCCATCTCTAGGCGCGATCGTGCCATCTGCAAAGAGCCATGCGCGGTCGCGCCTCTGGCAGTTTTGCCTCTCTTCACTTCTCTTCTTGACCTGTGCTCGATTTCTGCCTTCCGCGCCTCTTTCATGTGCACGTAAGCCTCATATTAACTTAGAAGCTCCATGATGTCGGGATCATGGCCATATGCTCCATTTGTGGCCTCTTTTACCTATGGTTGATGCTAAAATCCACTCCTTATGATGTAAGATATGCCGCCAATAATAATGCCTTGCACTACAAAGAGAAAACTAAAGCATGGCATGATCGGAACATCTTGAGGAAGATTTTCAAACCAAGGGACAAGGTCCTATTATTCTCTTTTAGTCTCAAGTTGTTCCTAGGGAAGATAAGATCCTGATGGACGGGACCATATACCGTTTCCAAGGTCTACCCTCATGTTGTTATTGACCTATATGACGAGGCGATCCACACTGTTTCAAAGTTAATGGGCAACATGTGAAGAAATACTATGATGGGTTCTCTAAGGATGTGGTTAAAGAAGTCGACTTGGAGTAACCCCATGTGCCACATTAGGATTGAATGACACCAAGCCATGACATTAAAAGGCGCTTCTCGGGAGGCAACCCGACGTAGTACATTTATTTTTCCCATTTTCATAGTTAGATAGAGTAGGTTTGTTTTTTTACCATCCTTCAGTTGAGTTCTTGCACTAGAAATTTCGTGGGTTGTGAAAACAACATGTTCATCGGCGCCCGCCGATAGGTTTCGGCGCCCGCGACAGGTTTTGGCGCCCGCCGATGCGTGTTCGTTTTTCCACCTTTACCACATAACTCTTTGCAGCGGCCACCGTCGTCCATATGTCGGCGACCGTCACCCCAACTTTTGGTGTTTTCTGCAGGTTTATATCGGTACCCACCATTCTCCTTGGCACTTCGAGGTATAATTCCTAATCTCTTGAACTTCTTTTTGAAAACTGAGTGACAATGTGAGGTTTTGTGAGGAAAATAATAGAGCGTTTTTCACAGGAATACGAGAGTAAAAGAAATGAATGTTAAGAAAAGAGAGAAAACATGAGTGTATTTGTGAGCTAAAAGAATCGAGGGAGTAGGGCTGTTCAAAGTATGGTTTTAACCGAATCCGAACCGAACCGAATAAACCGAAACTGAACCGAACCTATGGTAATTTGGTTCGGTTTTTGGTTTGTATATTTTGAAGTTCGGTTTTCGGTTCGGTTCGGTTCGGGTTCGGTTAAAACCGAAAACCGAACCTATAATTTCTAAATGCCTAAAATTTGTGATAGCAAGCTTTTGAGACGTTTTTTTCCGTTTATTCGGTTTAATATGCACACAAGTTATGTTTAATTTAGAATTTTTAAGAAGATTAAAGCTATATTTAAATTTATTATTCGGTTCATTTGGTTTATTCGGTTTTCAATAATTCCAAAAACAAAACCATAAAACTTTATTCGGTTTATTCGGTTGGCATTTTTGCCTAGTTCGGTTTTTGGTTCGGTTCGGTTCGGTTTTAACCGAATGAACAGTCCTACGAGGGAGTGATAGCATAAAAAAGAGATGTTAGAGTGAAAATTGAAAAGGAATCCCCTCGAAGTCAAAAATAGAGTGTAGAGATGTGAGTTTTTAGTGAATGTGAGGTTTCCACCACGAAAAACCATCTTGAAGGTTGGAGAGTTCCTTAGTTGTCCAACACTACTCACGGACAACCGTTCATCATTCCATAACTCGTCCGGTGATCCATTTTTTCATCACCACCACCCATGTGTTTGCCTACATTCTTTCGACCCGGAGTCATCTCTTCTCCGACAATCACGTGCAATCACATGCCCACTTTCAACAACTATGAAAACCACAACCATGAATTGAAGACGACAAAGAACGTTCCTAAGTTCCTTTCTACGAGAGTCTACCATTCTTCTTGGGTATCTCTTTTCTTTCCCATATACATGAGGTCGATACATTGAGGACAATGCATATTTTAAGTGTGGGGATGGAGGAAGATACCTACCTTTCATTTTTTAGGTTTAAAGACCATAAAGATTTAAAAAACCAAAAATTAAATCACGAGATGAGTTGAAAACCAGAAAGGGCAACTCAGAAAATAAGCATCTAATCTGGTAGGCAATAGGCCTAGCAAAACCTAGATTCGGAGTGATAGTGAGGATTGGTGAGCGTGTTTATGAGAGTGTTAGGAAAAACCCGAAAGGGTGCCTAAGCAAGAATTGGAGTGAAAAGGATTTGGGTGTTAGGATGTTCGATTCTTACCTTGCGCGAAGACATAAATATACGGAATATAGGAGTGTTTTCGGATACGTTCTCACTCGGAGCAGTAAGGTGTAGTATCCATGAGCTTGATCTCAGCTTAAGCTTGTGGAAGAAGGTTATTATAGTTCCATTATCTTTGTTGTGGTTGAGGAACTTATTTCATATCTAGGACATGCCGTTGTTGAAGGAGAGATTCATGACTATTTTGGTGTTTTGGTGTATTTTTTATTTTATTTTGGGTAACCTAGGTTAGATTTTTCTTCTCATGTTGTTTGATGCATACTTTTGTGGTTAAGTTATGAAGATTTTTTTCTATGGATCGGTGGTTGATTATGATAAAGTTTGATGAGTAGCGGTAATGATTGTAGGACATTACATGTTGTTGTAAAAGAGATTTTGGATGTTCGTTGATTTCATTGATTACGACCATTTGGGATGCATGGTTTTATGCTTATGAGTGACTATTTTGTGAGGATTGTGTGCATTCTACAATGTGATTAGACTTTGATGTATAGGTTGGATTGGCGAGGGATGAGCTTATTAGGTGTTGTTTGTATGTGAGCATTTTTGTACTTAGACTTTCTACAATGAGAATTATTGGAGTAGAGTGGTATTCTAATCCACTCGGGGAGGGTAGAAGTTTAAGTGTGGGGATGTTTGATAGGCACATCTACGACACATCTATAAGCATGGATTTCGCACCATTTCACTATATTTATGGGCGTTAATACAACATATTTAGTCCAAGCCATCATTCGATGTCATATATCTTATTCGAGTTATTTTGGAGCTTATTAGAGTCAACGAGGAGCTTAGGAAGGGGTGAAGGCAAAGGCATGCACATCAGAGGTGCAAAACAAGCTCAAGAAATCAAATCAGGCACAAGACCCATCGGCGGTCGTGACATATCCATCGGCGGCCCATCGATGTGGAAATCGAGCAAGGCCACAAAAGATTCGTCGGCGCCTGTCAATCTCCAGACGGAATTAAATGACTTAGTCTTTCTTCCTATCTTTTTAGTTGCGATTTTAGGTAGATATTACATTTTTATTTCCAAATTTCTGTTTTATTTTTTTTAGGTTTTATGGGTTAGCTTATAAACAGAGTTTTAGAACTCTTAATTAGGTTATCCTCTCTTTTGGGGGAGATTAGTTCTACGTTCTTCATCCTGACCTTTTACGTATTTTGAGTTTTGATGAATTCCACCATGGACTAAGCATCCAAGCTTAGTTGGACCTTGAAGTTTATATTATGACGATGTTGTGAATTTCTCTTTTTCTTAAACTTATGTAATTGTTGTCTCTTCTCTTGAATTTCTTTGGGTTTGAATTTCATTTGTGAATTGAAATCCATTGCTAGGATAGATCGATTCATTTGTCTAGGACTATTTCTTTGAAGCTGACGCAATTTCCCCGATTCGGTTTGAACTAGGAAATTGTGTAGAGAATTGGCATATAAGCTAGGCGCGAAATGCCTGTATCCTTGTGCTTCTTACTTAATGTTTCCTATTATTTGAACCATTTGCGTTTGATGTGGTTAATCATGTGAAAAGAACTATTATGCTTGGTTTGAGGTCTTATTTATCTTAGGATAGAAGTAGGAACACATTGCATGTTTAAGGTGAATTGAGTGTCTATGATCAACTTGTCAAATGTAAATGGATAGTGTCTACCTAAGTGTTTTTCTCCAATTAAGGCTTATCATTGTTAATTTTATGCATTTGGTAGTATTTTAGAAATCGTGATCTTAAAACCCCTTCATTTGGTTACTTGAATTAATTTAGAATTAATCATAAGATTTGTGCCTCCTTGTGGACTCGACCCCTACTTCCACTATATTCTAGTAATAGGAGTTAGTGTGAAGATATGAAATCTTTAAAAAGAGTCGAGACACTCCGTCTCACCTTGTTTGTATAACAAGGTGTTTGTTTTCCCTAATTGAAATATGACCGGCAAACATTCTTGCTTATCGTCTTTGACTAAGTAAAACGATAAGTAATCTCGACTCATACTTGTTCCGTCCATCGACTGAGAAGACGTATTTAGGCCTCTAACTTCTAATTGGGCCCAAATTGTACTTAGTCAAAGATTAATAATAAGAGAGTTAGAGGCTCAATACACCTTCGTAGTTGATGAATGAAACTAGTATGAGTCGAGAGTCCTTATCAATGTCATTGGACAAAGACTAATACAAGAATAAGCTATATTTGAACCAAGTGGGCCGAGGTTCTCTTTTTGGGCTCAATAAGAGAGGTAGAGACTCAATACACCTTCTTAATCGATGGATGGAACAAGTATGAGCCGAGACTCCTTATCATTGTACTTAGTCGAAGACTAATACGAGAGTAAGCTTCATTTGGACCAAATGGGCCTAGGTTATCTATTTGGGCCTCAATTAGAAAATTAGAGGCTCAATAAACCTTCTTAGTCGATGGATGAAGGCTCTTCCTACAAGCAATTTTGGTGTGCATGTCGCGAATTTGGGCGTGCCATTTTGGTGTCCATACAGGATTTTTTTATTCCTTTAGCCTCTTCATAGTTTTATCGTCATGGTTTACATCTAAATTTCTTACACGGTGATTTGTCTGATCTTAGAATATTAATTGTACATTTTTATCATTCAATGTAATCTAAAAGGCTAATTTTTATTATTAAATTAATAAACCGTACCGGTCGAATTATCGAAATATTTGTATCTGAGTCCGAACTAAACTAAACCCAAATTGACCCGACCCAAAATTGATCTGAATTGTCCGATGTACACCATTTAATTTATCCAAAAGCCGAATTAGTCCGGCCAAAATTATCCGATAAATCCGTTCTTGTCCATAACTTTATGTCTAACTCGATCCGATATAGCCCAAATTAAATTATTATACTATCCTGATCCGAACCCGAATCGATCCGATTCCGATTTATCTGATCCGATTCCAATCTGACCCGTTCGATCGACCTTCCAAGTAGAGAGTACCAAAATAATATTTTTTTTACAGTTCTGTTTCTTTTCAAATTATTTTATGGAAAAGTATCAGGTAATAATATTTCCATAAAGTGATAAAAAAGAATGATTTTCAGCCATCGATTTATTGCAAGATGTCCACAATCTAACGGTTTGTACTGTGCGCGTGGGTGGAGCATTTTTTTTCTTTTCCGTTCTGCTCTTTTCTTCCACCTGATTTTGTTGGTGAATGTCTTTCAGTACTTTGTTGAACATTTAGTATTAAATTGATGAACATATAGCTCAACACTAATGAACATTAACCCTAAAATATTTGATGAACATTCATCTCAATAATAGTGAATATATAACTCACAACTAATGAACATATTTTGAAATACTTGATGAACACATAGAGCGTGGACTGTAGAGGGATTGCCAGCGTGAACATGTGCGCGCACCCTGCTGTTTAGATCAAGCACAAATCAACGTCTCAGATTCATTCTTTTTTATTATCTAGTGATTTATTATCACCAGATTCAGACCCTTATTTTATTACGCTAAAATATTACTCATACCCTTAATTTTTTTTTTTCCAAAAATTAGTCTGGTGCTGAGAGAGCGTCAAAAGTGCTTGTAAAAAGTTAAAAAAAACACGGGTAAAAAGACATACCCATAAATTAAGGTTGCTGCAAAAGATCTAATATTGTAAATTGTCAAAGTTATCTGAAATATACTGTTTCGTGCTAGTTCTGAGGTTTCACGTTAAACTCCTGAATAAGTATGACTTCATAAATATAAAGTCTTTATGTAAGCATCTGCGTCATCAATATCACAAATTCAAAGTTGTAGGAGCAACACTTGAATACCTATCACGTTAGCTAATTCCTTTCCTACAAACTACTGTTGACACACTTGGTTAGTTGATGGTTTATCTTTCACGTTTTTAACTTGCCTATCAAACAGTACCTATCTACAAAATTCAAGTTTTGGTTGTTCATTTTGCATATCCAAATCCAAGATATCTTGTCAAAATTAAGGAACTTAAGAGCGGGAGCTTGATTTAGTGGACTAGACGGTTAAAAAGGTATAATTGTCATATAACCTTCTAGAATTACACACGGTAAAAATCAAAAACATCTACTGCAGACTGCAGTTACTCACAAGTTGGATGGTAACAAGAGAACAGTAAATAATCCTGCCAGCATAAATCCAAGCAGCTGATATTCATTCACTGGGCTCCATTTTACATCGAGTAGGTAAGATAAATCTTTCTTCATCCTCCATTTCCAACCATCCTACAAGAAACAGTAGAGGTAACTTCATCTGCACTATATACACATAACAGAGAAGAAAAGGACGTAAGAACTTTTCACTCACTGCTTAAATCCATTCATTTCATGTGATTTTGAGGCAGCAGAAAGTTTCATCTTCTTGCTTGACCGACACAGCTTGCCTGTGGTGTTCCACACGCTGAAGCTGTGATGAAAGCTGAAGCAAATCAATGGTGGCCCCTTCACCATTGAATGATGGACCACCATCTACGAATCCTCCACTAAAATCAGACCCCACCACATCACCATCACTAAGCGCCACAGAGCTCAGCTGCTGATAGTTGCTGGAACCTCCAAATTGACAGACTTGATCACTCAAACCAAAATTACCCATTAAAGGGTCTGAAGAAGAGCTCGGCATTCCAGATGAGGTTTGGGTTTGAGATGACAGAAGAGAGAGAGCACAACAGATGATTCTGTGTCAAATATGTTATGAGGATGATGATATTGGTTGAAGCTATTCCCGTTGAACACATTTGCGGTCATCTCTGAATCATATAACGGCTGCTTCTGCAGAAATTGCCCATCTACCCAACAACACTCAAAATCTGGTCCATCTCTTAGCTTTGGATGAGGATTAGTAATGTTTCTGGGTAATATGTCTTGGCAAATGAAAGAAGTTGCTGTCATTGAGGTCTCATTTGGACGTGCCGTGTTAATCCCTGCATGATCTTGATCAAATTAGATGCTAATTAGGTAATCTAACATCACTAGACAATATCATATTATATATGACTTGTGTGTATTCTGACTTGATTTTGGAGGGGACCGCATGAATATACAAAAGTATCAAAACACAATGTTAGTCAACTTTATCATCCTTGATTTGTCAAGAAGAAACATGTAACACACTAGGAAACAACTAATAAAAAAAGCAGATCTCACGTGAAAAAGTAGATCCTGAACCAAAACAAGTGATTAGATAGCATGACTACTATGTCATTGAAGAACACATACTTAGTATTAAGAACTTAATTACCATTATATGAATGAATTAACCTCCCAGGCCTGCCTGAATGAGCCCCTACTTGAGGTTTTCTACGGCGTTCGTTATGACCAGCAAGCCGTCTACGACAGCTGCGCTTTCCATCATCGAATTCTCCCAACAGATGGAATCTGATTAGCCAATAAGCTTAGTTATCACATCATAATCAGACTTTTTAGTTTATACTTAGGTAAGACCAAGTACATGAAAGGTAATTATACTAAACCCACAACAAGGAAAAAGTGAGGAATATAATATTAAGAAAATTGTCTAAAAAAGTATGAACAAGAAGGGGAATCAATGTATGCATTCTTTTTTCCTTTGCTTGTTTGAGTATGAATGGTACCAAATTATTGGATCATGGGTAAAAAGTGAAAAATACTAACCTGCTACATTGCTGACAAAACCTCTGCTCAAGGCCATTGACAATAACCTTTGCAGTCTTTGAATGAACATCACAAACTTTATGCCTCTTATGGTAATCTTTCGAGGAGCCAAGATCTTTGTTACAGCCATAAACCTGGCAATATACAGGCTGAGAATTGAGGGCTGAGGCCTTCACTCTCTTTGCAGGAGTTGATGAATCTGCACAAGATATAACTGGAGCAGTGCTAATGGTTGCATTTTGGATGATCAGATTATCACCAAATCTTCCTAGTTTGAGATCAATCAATGATGATTCCTTGCTACTTGAATCCACAAATGGGTTTGTCAGCCTTGAGCTTGATTCATCATCACCAGAAACTGTGTTGGAATGCGTATTGATAAGATCATCTCCTCCACTGCCATTGTTAGTCAAATAATTCCTCAATGAATCATTGGATGATCTCTTCCTTATGGAACCCACTTCAAAATTGCGTTGGTTCTCGACTGGATTTTGGTGGCTAGAAATCATCATATCAGTCAGTTCATATCCATAAGAAAAACCTTTAAATCCCCAGTTGGTAAAATCATTTTTGGTTCTAGTGTTAAGGAGATCCGGGGGAGAAATTGCTCCATTTGAAAGCATAAAACCCTTCTCAGAGTCGTAGCTCCAAGAAGAGTCCATTGAAATATATATAGAAATGGTGATTTTGAAGGCCAAAGCACAGAACCCAGAAAGAATCAAACCCCAGATCACCAAAATGTGAAGAACCACTATCCAGAAACTAAAAAGCCTATAAATTGGAAATCAATCACCAAACCCGAAAAGAACAAGGAAGCTAAAAATAAGGAGAAATTCGGTCAAAGAAGAGGAGGGAAACAAGCAGAAGATAGCTTCAATTGAATGCAGAAGTATATATCAGATCATATGGTATCCATCAGAAAGGAACAAAAAAGCGAGTCAGAAAAATCGGGTTGAATTGAATGATGGAAATAAGAAGTGGCATGAGGTTTCACAGTCACAGAAAGAGAGAAATCGGAACTGGACAGTGTTAATGATGAAGGAGACAGGAGAAAGAGGATAATATTATGAAAACGAAAAAGATGTTGATGGATTTTGGAGAGTCTATTGTTTGAAAACCTTTCTCTTACAAATGAAGTGAAAAGCTTGAGTTTTTAATTCCTCTCTTTTTTTTCCTCTTTGCAGCTGGGCCATTCTGCAGCAGAGAGGACTGGAGGGAGAGAGATTATAGAAGAAGGAGAAGAAGATAGAGATGGAGGGTTTGTGTTTGTAAGTTTGTTGTATAGCGCTTGGTTTTGATTTGGTGGCCAGCTGGGGCTCAAAGATTTGCTCTTCTTTTCTACAGGGAACAGTGTTGCAGCGTAGGCGACCGCAATTGTGATCGTTTTCTCCCAAATGCCACCTTCTCGGTTGCCACCATATACTGTATAACTCTTTTCGAGACTACGAATTTTGAATATTTTTTCTCTATTAGCAAGATTTTTTCCTGAACTATAGAAGACAAATTCCAAAAAAAAAAAAACGGCATTTGTTTAACAAGGCTCCCTCCCTACCCACGGACATTTAGCTCCGTTTGGTTAAATGTCTTTATTTATAAAAACTTTATCTGTAAAAAATATTTTTGTTATTTTTGAAAAACGTGTAATTAATTATCTTTTATTTTATCTTTTATACTCTAACCTATCCAAAAAAATACACGTCTTTTTATAAAAAATACTTTTTAACCAAACAAACTTATAAATAAAAACCTCTTTATAAATAATAAACATCTTTATAACTACATTCCCCTAACAAACCCTTAGTCGAATGGCAAAAGTGGGATCGTGCACGCATGTTATAATGGCTGGAGTGTGGCTATCGATCTAATTTCTCACGAGTTCGATTCTCACAGCCACACATATGACTTTGTGTCTGGACTTATCTCCTCTACTGAAGTGATGCGCTAGCAAGGTAGGGACCGCATTACGTCAGCGGTAATGGCGTACATATAAAGGCTTCCTAAAACATTAATCTCTACAAAATTACGAAGACCTATATGAGAGGTTGTTATTCCTACCAACATTACTCTATCCTCTTCCAGATCCTGTTCTTGACTAGTCTTAGTAACCAGCTTCGCAATCGTTGTCAAAAGATCTGATGATAACGAAGATCTCAACAATGTTGAAGGTCGGAGATTGAAAATATTTGGATGAAATTAGATGAAATTCAAAGAAGTAGATAAAAAGAGAAATGTCCGAATGTTGAATGAATTTTTTTCTCAAAAAGCTGTTCGAGAACCACGTAAATAAATAGTGAAAGATTTCATCTAATTTGGACTAATTTTACCTAATTTTATCTAATTTTTGGAGTTGCCGAGCGCACCCTGATTGATATAACAAATGAAGTGAAAGTCTGAAAAAATTAGAAATCGGACAAACCGGTTAAAAAATAAGCATAGTAAAAAAGCTAGGGAAAAACATAACTACAAACGAAAGAATACATAAGAAAAAGCCGAAATTTTAACAAGGTCGAAAGAAGAATAAAATTAACTTGACAAAAAGAAAGAGAGAATAAAAACATATATATTTTAAATTTTGGGTGTTGATAATTATACCACAGTAAACCTAATCGCATACCACAAATTTTTCCTTTATGGATTTGTGGACGATTTTTTTTATCAGCTACGAGTTTGTAGACAAATTCTTTCCTCCGCTACGAGATTGAGGGGAAAAAATCATCCAAAAATCTATAATAAACAGAAAAAGTTGTTCAAAAGTTCATAAAAAAGACTTTGTGATATTCTTATTATTTTGAATGGCGTGTGTATGGTTCTCGTAAATTTTCTGTAAGCTTGAGGTGGGGATAAGATAATAGCATAGCACGAAATTGTAAGAGAAATTCAAGAATGATACGGACGTAATAGTTTTGAATTTGATCCGGTCATATCATTTACCAAAAAATGACAGCTGGTTTTTTCCCCTTGCATGTGTTTTGTTTTGTAATTAATAAGTGTTCTTACATCGGGTTCGCAATTGTGATACTTGTGTTCTTGGTTGCTGCTGCTACTCCGACCTTCAATCACCTTCTAATCGCTATTGACACTTTGTCTATGTTTTATCTATGCATCCCCGACCTCCCACCTCCTTCCCGGCGTTTCGCTAACGCTCCACCGTCCTCTTCCCGTTACTCCATCGTTCGGAAACGATTAGACGATTCAAGAGTCGATTTCCACTAATTCAGGTACAAAGAATCCGATTTTGTAGGAATAAGGACTCAAAATTAGACGGCATACCCTAATTGACGACTTATCTTATTAAGAGTGGAATCGAGGTTGTTCGGAATCGGATTTTCCCTAATTCAAAAGTCAAACTCCACTAACATGGGTGCAAGTGATCCGGTTTTGTAGTTTAATTTGAGAAAAGAGAAATCGAAAAAAACTTGCAAAAAAGCAGTTGCACAATACACAAAAAGCAACTACATGTGCATGTACTTTCAAACAATGTACATGTACAGTGACAATATGTGCATTCATTTCTTTGTTATGCACATACTCTAATATAGTTCAATTGTGTACAATCAATTTTCTATACTGTGCATGTACTTTCAAATAATTACAATGATAATATGTGCATTCACTTCTCTGTTGTGCATATACTGTAACGTAGTTCAATTGTGTGCAATCAGTTTTCTATATTGTGCATGTACTTTGGTGCTTCCTCAAAATGTGCAAATGTATTGTGGATATCCTTTTTGTACACTTTTTTTAGGTACTTTTGATATTTGTGCAACTACTTTTAGTATTTGTGCAGATACTTAAGAGTTTTGTGCAACTATAACCTTGTGCATCTACTTGTAGTATTTGTGCAAGTACTTATGGCGTTTGTGCAGATATTTTAGAGTCTTTGTGCAACTACTTTTAGTCTTTTTTTTTAACAAGCAAGACCGGAGGGTCCCATCAACATGGTAGACCCACACACCCATTTGAATAAATGGGTGAGAGGGATGCCACTCCTAAGAATCGAACTCTTGATCTCTCAGTATGGGGGACGAGATCCCAATCGCTAGGCTACATGAGAGTTGACAACTAGTTTTAGTTTTTGTGCAACTACTTTTAATCTTTGTGCAACTACTTTTAGTATTTGTGCAGGTACTTTTGACATTTGTGCAAACAATGTGCGTGTACAATGACTTTGTGTGCAACCACTTCTCTATAAGTGTATCTATTGCATGTACTTTCAAATAATGTGCACGTACATTGACAATATGTACATTCACTTCTCTGTTATGCACATACTCTACTCTAATATAGTTCAATTGTGTACAATCAGTTTCTGTGCATGTACTTTTGTCCTTTGTGCATGCATTTCATTGGTTTTGTGCATAAACTTTATATTTTGTGCACGATGGTGGTCCGACGGTCAACGGTGGTCCGGCGGCGATCGACGGTGGTCCGGCAGCGGCGCTCCAGCGGTCGGCTCTCCGGCGGTGGTCTGATGACTACAAATCAATAAGAATTACTCATGAGATATAAATCTTTTAACTAAAAGTTATGTGCAAGATACATGACTTTTAATAAAAATCATTGATCATCTTTGAATTCAACAATTATAATTTATTCTTATTTTTTATTTATTAATTCATTTTAATATGATATTTTTCTTAAATTAATCATCATATCATATAACCTTTACTATATATCAATCCTGAAATTTCATTAAAAGGGATATATACACACACTTTTATGTGCACGAAGCTATCTATCGAGTGTTTAAGCTTTCACTATTATTAATTAGGTGCGTATACGTCTCATATACTAGTATCAAGGAAAATGCACAATGGGAATCTTAGTTTTCTTTTTGGTAGAAAAATGGGAATTTTAGTTGAGACATAAATTCTTGTACCTTTGAACTTGTTAAGATGTGTACAGAGTACGTAGGTAAATGAAAAAAGCAACAACATAGTGGTCTGTATATAGTACTCCCTCAGTCCCAATTTGATTTTCCCATTTATTTTTCGAGCATTATTTACACTTGCAAAGAATCTTCTCGTTTTGTTTTGATATATATGAAAATATATAGTCATGTGTGGTCTTGTTTTATTCGTCCCGACGAGTACTTTAGCAATATATAAATTTCATAATTTTTATATGTATATATTTAGAGATATTTACGAAATAAAAAATGACTAGGCAAAAATACTAAAAGAAAATGGGAAGATCAAATTAGGACGGAGGGACTAATATACAGGGTGGAAGATCATATCTAAAGTGGATAGAAAGTGTCGGAGAAATAATTAGTCAGTGTGGAACTTCGATCACATAAACTGCAATCTTACATGGGCGCATGCAAATTATATATGTGGACGTTCGGGTTACGTTGATTATTGCCGTGTGAATATAAAGGGTCCGATTTGATCTAGTCCGGGTTATGTAAATTGTTTAACGCGTTATACATACGTTAAGTATTAAGTGTGACAATGACACCGATTTTCGTGACTTTTAGGGTTCTATATTTAAGCATTATTTTACTAGTATTGTTCTAGCTTTCTTGGTTGGGGCTCCACCCCACCACCGTCCCTGACCCACCAAATTACGAATAAATGTATATTATGACTTCATTATTCTTATTCACGTGATTATCCCCTTCTTTGATAGACTCATTAGAGCATTCACAATACAGAATTATTCTCCAAGTAATTTAAATTTACTATGCACACACGTGAGAATCTAAAAATTAGGTTTTGCTCTTTTTCTTTCCAATGGAGGAGGCCGCCGCCTCCCTCATCCCCAACTCCCTCTAGGAAATCCAACTGCCTTCTGCCCTTCCACCTTAGGCCGATGCTCGTTGAGATTGCACTGGCCAGCCCTTCGTCGTCCCCGACCACCACCATCCTCCAATGCCCGGAGAACGAAGCCTGCGCCCCGATCCCTAACCCGTTCAACCGATACCTGACGCTGTTGCTAAATCCTGTAAGTCCATTGTCACGGCTGAGGAGAACGATCACACTATTCTGGAGAGAGAGTTCTTAAAAGGCAAGAACGTGGTATTGGAATAGTTCGGAGTCTGAAGCGGAGCCATTATCACCATTGCTGAGGAGGTGGTTTTGGTGCTGGCTACTGCATGGGAGTCCTCCCTAGTGATAAGAACACTTGGTACGATGGTTCCATACGACATCATGCAACACAAATTGAGGGAACTAGGGAAACCGAAGGGGAAGCTCGTGTGGTCGATTTATCCAATGGCTATGAAACACCCAAACTATAGTCGGGTATTATTGTCAGCTTTAAATTCTCGATTCAAAGTCAATCAAATAATATAAAATATTAAACAAAAAAGTTTAGTAAATTATTTATAATGATTTTGAAGCGTCTTACAAAGTCATAAAAAACGATTACAATTCTTCAAATCCAAATCCAATACTAAAACATACGAGAAACTTAATAATATATATTAAAGTAAAAATGAAAACTTGCAAGTGCCCAGTACCCTAAATCTTCTTCACGCCTCGAAAACACCACCTAATGTGCCGTATATGGACAGATGACACCAGCCAACCTTGCAAGGAAAATAACGGTCGATTAGTCTAATAAAAGACTATACAAGTGGAATTTATGTGAGGTTCTATGTAGTCTTATCTAGTTAAGTCTCGTCGGCTTCTCGAATAAAAGACGATAGCCGAGGGCAACTCCGACACTTCCATCGAGTTAGGAAAAAAATATTAATATATATAACAAAGAAGACTCCAACGAATTTGAGTCTTACGGGATTTAATTATATCAAGAGAAGACTCCAACGAAACTCTTATAGGATTTATTTATATAATATATTTATGTTTGTGTGGAAACAATTTAGATAATTCACAACAATAGTTTTATAAACAACCTCCAGGAATAATTGGGTCAACGACCAACTTCACCGAATACGTGTTGTGTGAATTCAAATTGGAAAGATGACTTACTTAACCAGGAAGCCATACAATTTTCCAAGTTTTACTAATCGTCCTGAACGTATTAATTAGGCACACGAGTGCTCTTTATCTTTCATACTTCTAAAATGATCATTACGTTGAAGCTTTTAATAATGTCTCGCAATGAGAACGAAGGAAATAATCCCGATTGTCGACACTAGCTAAGTGCACCAGCACTTATATCTGCATATAAGGGTACGGTCATGACCAAAGGATATTAGGGCACATCCTCCTAATACCAAGTTATAAAGAAACAACTAGACCTCGCAAAGGTACATAGGGTTCCTACGAATACTCGTGCTAACTACACATTCATATCCACATCAATCCACAACATAGTTCATCTACATCCTAAGGTAATAATGTATATAAATATATATAATAAGTGTAGTCAGTGTTCTAAAAAACACTAGGCGGGTGCTAGGCGGTGAGAGGGGGGGGGGGGGCTAGCGCCTAGGCGGATCAATATTATAACACTTATATTTTATATTTTAGTATAATTTCTTTATATGGAAAACTAAATCGAAATATATTGATCAATAATTTTCATAGTAATTCATGATTTAACTATGTAATTTTAATATAATCATACAATTTGCTCATTAATCATCCAAAATTCACAGACTTTATAGTATTCGTCATAAAGAAGATCTACAAGACTAGAACAAGCAAAAATCATATAGTTTTCAACACATGTTTCAACGTAAGTAATATTAAATAATTATTCATAAGTCATAGTTGCAGTTGTAGGCTCTTAGTTGATGTTAGTCGCAGTACGAGGGAGAGGGGCAGGGAGAGCCTAACGAGGGTAAGAGGCGGGATGAGAGGTGAGGTGAGGTGAGGTGAGAGGTAGCCGGTGGGATGAGAGGTGACGACATGACAAGATGGAGGTGGGAGGTAGTAGGGACGACAAAGTTTTCAATTAATAGGGATAGGGGTGAGATATGAGAGGCGGAGGCGTGGGACGAACGAGAGGATGAGATTTATATGGAACTTTTAACCTAAATAAGAACGCATATCCCGTTCAAAAAAGAACTCATACCCCCGCCTAGAAAAAACGTAACGCTTAGGCGGGGGATTTTTCTACCACCTAGAAAAAAAGGACTAGTTTCTAGTCGGAACGTTAGGGTGCCGCCTAGCGCCTGGGCGGGGCCTAGGCACCGCCTAGGCGGTTTTTTTAGAACACTGAGTGTAGTCACTATATCCATACAACGTAAATATGATATTCATTTTAGGTTTATAATGTTTTCTTTCCGGGGCTATCGAGGTTGTCGGACCGCTACTAGCGAGCCCACTAATCCCCCTGATAAGGCAGCTAGCCCATCACTCCTTAGCATGGTAAATCTGAAAACAACGCAATCTACGCAGCTCATGAGTTCCGAACCCGCGGTGGATTATTGCACACCTCGGAAATCTACTCCTCATTTACCACTCTGCTTTCATCCCTGGGGCAACACACACGAGAATAACTTTATCCCAACTTAATATAACAACTGATTCATTGTTAATTAAGACAAATATGGAATAAATTAAATAAGCAAGAGCGAACCGCCACTTGACTTAGATCGAAAGATGTTGATACGTATTGACTGGAGATAAGGTTCCTAGTTGACGGGCTCAATTCCTGAACAAATCGATTGACGGAACGCATAAGTATACATATATATTAGAGAAATTTTCAAAAAAACACCCCTTATATGGGTGAATTTCACTTTAAACACCCCTTATATCACTATTTATAAAGCCACACCCCTTACATTACTTCCGTCACCAAATCCCCACCCCTGCCTTGTTTCCGTTAGTAATTCCGTCCAAATGCGTGAAATTACAATTTTACCCTTCAATTTTGTGTTGAAATTCCGAAAATAACCCTCCATGTTGAAAATAGCTCAGACAAAGTTCTTTTCAACTCTTTACAGTTCAGACAAAGTTCTTTTGATGTTCTCCATTGGTTAACTTAACCCAGCCAATCTCTAACTCAAATTGGATTCTGGTCATTTCAATTGACCCTTAGTTAATGTATCAGGAAATCAATTTTACTCGGAATCCATTACGTTCCAACACCCACGCCAGAAATACACACTAAATATTTGAAAATCGAAGGACATATCACAAATAAGGTGAAGAACGGGTTACCTAAAGACGATGAAGCGATAGCAGATCCGCAACCAAAAGTCTTGAAACGGTCGTTGACGATCTTCCCAGTCTTCTCATCCACTTTAATCTGCAACTTCATCACATCTCCACAAGTCGGTGCTCCGACAAGACCAGTACCGACGTTGGGATCGTTCTTATCGAAGGATCCGACATTCCTAGGGTTATCGCAGTGATCCACAACCCTCTCGTGGTACAATCGGGTCAAAACCAATGGAATTGATTTCGAAGATGATTCGGATTGAGCCTGAACCAACCCTAAAACCCTCTTGCAGCTCTGTCGCAACATTTTTCGTCGCTCTGATTTCTACAGATAAACCTGATTTTGAAAGATTGAGTATTTCTAGGCTTTCTCAGATGATACGTGGCAACAGGTCGAACAACAAGTCGAGCCCATATATTTATATTCAAGGCCGACGACTTGAGTAATAAAGATAGGATCACCATTTGGACAGAATGATGCAGATCTTGGCAGAGTTCGGAATGGGATATTGATAAAAAATGAGATATTGAGGAGGAAGATGAACAGTGGGGTTTTGATAAAAAAAAACGAGATCTGCATTATTCCGAGATATTGAGGAGGAAGATGAACAGTGGGATTTTGATAAAGAAGAGTGGGATTTTGGGAATTTCAATATGGAAGGTTATTTTCGGAATTTCAACACAAAATTGAAGGGTAAAATTGTAATTTCACGCATTTGGACGGAATTACTAACGGAAACAAGGCATGGGTGGGGATTTGGTGACGGAAGTAATATAAGGGGTGGGGCTTTATAAATAGTGATATAAGGGGTGTTTAAAGTGAAATTCACCCATATAAGAGGTGTTTTTTTGAAAATTTCTCTATATATTATATGAAATTGGAATATTTATTTGTAGATTAAAACAAATAATTAATGACATAATACTTAGAATATTACCAAAAACCTGAATATAATTCGGCAGAACAGATGTTGTTGCACAACTGAGTTCAAACTGCTCATTCAAGGCTTAAACGGAGACAGAATCATAACATGGTTGGTACCATTGGCTTCGTATTGAAACGAACTACAATTTAGAATCAAGAAAATCCAGAAAAGATGGTTTATATTATCTATAAAAGGAAAAAACCGTGAGCATTTACTGGTCACGTCGGGAACAGTTGTGAACTGCGTAATGAACTTCGAAGAGCTCGTTCAGGGATCAAATGACAACGAAAAATGGACGCGGTTGGTACCTTTGGCTTCGTATCAAAACGAAATACAATTTAGATTCAAGAATATCAGAAAATGATTGACTAATGCTTCAGAAACATAGAAAATTGAGGCGACATCAGAAAAGAGTATAAGAACGACTTACAATCTTCGGAGTCGAATTGATATCGTTCGGGCCCGGAATTGGATAACTCAAGAGTCTAACTCCACTAACTTCAGTATGACAAATTCGAATTTGTGGTTAAAACAAGTAAGTAAAGGTTTGAACTAGAGTAATTGGAAAGATTTCAGATTCGGGTTGAGGGTGAAAATGAGGAAGAAGTTCGTCATTTATAGAACAATGGTGATGATGAAGATAGATGATGAAGAGATAAAGATGCATTAATTCTCACATGGAAAGGACAAGAAAGAGGCTGCAATAGTTTGGCTATGAGACGAGAAGGATACCTTCAAATAGTGTAGGAAAATAATGAAGATAATGAACGTAGTAAGCTGTAACAAATTATTGAAATTTGTGGTTAATTATGGAATTAACCCATAATTTTTTGAAAGTTACAAGAATATCCTTCTAGGATAATTTCAATCTTCAATTAATTCTAATTCTTTCAAGGATTTTCTAAAAGTTAGAGAAATACCCTTGAAAATATAATTAAAGTTTAATATATACTGAACTAAGTATCAACTTAATTATTAAGGTATAAACGAGAGGGTTATTATAATAATACCTTCTTAAGAAAAGTTTTGACCCCAAAACTTGACTAAAAGGATACTAGGTCCGAAAGATAGAAAAAAACAGTACAGAACAAAGATAGGGGTTATTACATTACTATCCCCTCAAGAAAAGTTTTGACCCGAAACTATGCTGAAAATAATTCAGGATAACGACTAAGTACATAGGCTTCATCCTCCCAGGTTTCCCAGGTCACTTCTTTTGATCCGGACTTGGACCAGAATTCTGACAAGTGGAACCATCTTGCGATGCGATTGTTTTTCCCTTCGTTCCAGTATACGAACGGGTCTCTCCTCAAACGTTCCATTCTCTTGAATCTCGATATCATCATAATTGAGAATGTGAGAGTCATCTGGCACGTATTTCCTCAACAAGGACACATGGAAGACATTATGCCACTAGGTGTGCTAATGATGGTAATGCTAGACGATAAGCCAACGATCCAACTCGATCAAGGATTTTGATTGGTCTAACATAGCGAGGGTTAAGATTCACGCGCTTCCCGAATCTGAATAGTCCCTTCGATGGAGACACTCGCACGAATACCTTGTCACCAACTCCAAACTCGACAACTCTATTCTTTAAGTCTGCATAGGACTTTTGTCTGCTCTGGGATGTAAGCATTGACTGTCTGATTAACGCGACATCTGAGGTAGTCCTTTTCACAAGCTCGGGACTCAATAATATCTTGTCAACGCTCTCATCCCAACAAATGAGCGATCTACACTTACGACCATACAAGGCTTTGAAAGGGGCCATCTTAATGGTCACATGTAGGGCTGCACATCTGGTCCAACCCGGACCGGACCGGATTGACCGGGTCCGGTCCGACCTGGTGGACCGCATTTTCTAAAAATGCAACTCGTAGACCGGACCGGACCGGACCGGATTGGCGGGTCCGGTCCGGACCAGCGGACTGGATTTTTGTGAAAGCATGACCCGTAGACCAGACCAGACCAGATTAAGCCGGTCCGCTCGGTCCGGGTTTCCGGACCGGAAAACCCGGAATTTTATTTGATTTAAACTAGATTTTTTATAAAAACGCGCTACAGTTGGCCAAAATTTACACATCCGGGTTATCCGGTCCGGAAAAATCCGGGCCCGACCCGGACCGGAACCCGGAAATTTCTAAAAGGGTGACCCAGGGACCGGACCGGTACCGGTCTGGTCTTGACCCGACCCGGATTTTCCGGTCCAAACCATTTTTGTGCAGCCATAGTCACATGCCAACTATTGTTATAAGTGAATTGTATCAGACTTAAGCTGCTTTCCCAGCTTGAGGTTTGATCAAGGACACATGCTCTCAACATGTCTTCAAGAGTCTGAATCGTCCTTTCTGACTGACCATCCATTTACGGGTGAAAAGCAGTACTGAATCCCAACTCGGTCACCATGGCCTTATGTTTTCTTTCTAGAACCTTGACATAAAACGACCACCTCGGTCAGAGACTATGGTTTTGGAGTATCATGAAAACGTACTACCTCGTGTAGAAACACTTCAACCAACTTTTGAGTTGCTCAAGTCGACTTGATAGCGACGAAATGAGCGCTCTTCATAAGTCGGTCTATAATCACCCAGATAGCATCTTTCTTCCCTTGAGTTCTAGGCAACTCGATAATGAAGTCCATGGCGATGTCTTCCCATTTCCACATCGGTACCAAAAGAGGTTGCAACTCTCCGCCCAGTCTGATGTGTTCAATCTTAACCTTCTGGAAAGTCTTGACACGAACTCTGCGACATCCCACTTCATGTTCGGCCACCATAAGTTCCTCTTCATGTCTTTATACATCTTACTTGATCCTGGATGCACAGAATATGCCGAAGAATGAGATTCCTTCAAGATCAATTGACGAACCTCTACAACATCAAGCACACAAATGCGATTCTGAAACCAAAGTGATCCATCATCTTGTATCACAAACACATATGCCTTTCCATCTTGGACTTCGCTGCACAGCTTTA
This sequence comes from Phyllobates terribilis, assembly GCF_046119375.1. Taxonomy (NCBI): domain Eukaryota; kingdom Metazoa; phylum Chordata; class Amphibia; order Anura; family Dendrobatidae; genus Phyllobates; species Phyllobates terribilis. The sequence goes on along the minus strand of NW_027366342.1, from coordinate 21,949 downwards.
TCAAGACAAGATCATCTACCCGTTTCTCTTTCATTTTCTCTAACAAGGTCGACTGAACCTCCAACATGTTTAGATACCCTTGTTGACGATTCAACCATACTTCAGTCTCACTTCTCAACAATTCATGTAGGAACTTTCGCTGAACAGTGAGCAAGGCTATAGAAGTCTCATGCATCGTCTTCCTGCTCAATGCATCTACTACAATGTTGGCTTTTCCGGGATGGTAGAGAAACTCGATATCATAATCCTTAAGTAACTCCAATCACCGACGCTGCCTCATTTTCAATTCCTTCTGAGTGAACACATACTTCAGGCTTTTATGGTCGGTGAAAATCTAGCAACGCACAACATAGATATTGTGTCTCCAGATATTTAAAGTGAACACCGCTGCGGCTAACTCCAGGTCATATGTAGGCAGTGTTCTAAAAAGCCCGCCTAGGCGGCGCTAGTCGGCACCCTAACGTTCCGACTAGGAGCTAGTCCTTTTTTTCTAGGTGGTAGAAAAAAAATCACCCGTCTAGGCGTTACGTTTTTTTTCTAGGCGGGGATATGCGTTCTTTTTTTTGAAAGGGGTATGCATTCTTATTTAGGTTAAAAGTTAAATATTAATCACATCCTCTCGTTCGTCCCACGGCTCCGCCTCTCACCTCTCACCTCTATCCCTCTTAATTGAAAACTTTGTCGTCCCTACTACCTCCCACTTACATCTCGTCATGTCGTCACCTCTCATCCCACCGGCTGTCTCTCACCTCACCTCACCTCTCATCCCGCCTCTCACCCTCGTTAGGCTCTCCCTACCCCTCTCCCTTATACTGCGACCAAAGTCCACTAAGAGCCTACGACTGTAACTATAACTTATGAATAATTATTTAATATACTTACGTTGAAACATGTGTTGAAAACTATATGATTTTTGCTTGTTTTGGTCTTGTAGATCTTATTTATGACGAATACTATAAAGTCTATGAATTTTGGATGATTAATGAGCAAATTATATGATTATATTAAAATTACATAGTTAAATCATGAATTACTATGAAAATTATGAATCAATATATTTCGATTTAGTTTTTCATATGAGAAAATTATATTAAAATATTAAAAATAAGTGTTAAATATTGATCCGCCTAGGCGCTAGGCCCCCCCCCCCCCCTCACCGCCTAGCACCCGCCTAGCGTTTTCTAGAACACTGTATGTAGGGTAGTTTGCTTCATATGGCTTTAGCTGTCGAGATGCATATGCTATGACTTTCCCATGTTGCATAAGCACGCATGCCAAACCTTGCATTGAAGCATCACTGTAGACCACATACCCTTCAGTTTCTTCAGGCAACGCTGAAACTGGCACAAACGTGAGACACTTTTTCAATTTCTGGAAGCTGGCCTCACACTTCTCATCCCAAATAAACTTCTTATGAACCTTTCAAAGTAAACCGGTCATGGACAAGGCGATCTTTGAAAATCCTTCCATAAACCATCGATAATAACTTACAAGTCCCAAGAAACTGCGCACTTCTTTAACATTGTGAGGTTGCTTCCAATTAGCCACAACTTTAATCTTTTATGGATCAACCATTACTCCTTTCTCATTGATCACATGCCCAATGAAGGACATTTCCTTTAACCAAAAGTCACACTTGGACAACTTGGCATAAACTGATTTTCCCGAAGAATTGATAAGGCAATCCAAAGATGTCCTTCATAAGTTCCTTCATTCAGGAAGTAGATCAGGATGTCGTTAATAAACACCATAATAAATTTGTCCATATACTACCTATAGCACCCGTGCATCAAATCCATGAACACGGCAGGAGCATTTGTTAGTCCGAATGGCAATTACTACAAGCTCGTGGTGTCCATATCTTGTCCGGAATGGAGTCTTTGGAATATCCTCCTCACGAATCCTGAACTGATGGTAACCTGATATCAGATCGATCTTGGAGAAGACTTTGGCACCCTCTATTTGATCTAGAAGATCATCAATCCTCGGCAAGGGGTGTTTGTTCTTGATGGTGACTTTGTTCAACTCTCAATAATCAATGCGAAGTCTAAAAGATTCATCTTTCTTCTTGACGAACAAGACGGGGGCACCCCAGGGCAATGCACTTGGTCGCATATATCCCTTCTGGAGCAACTCTTCAAGCTGCTTCTTCAGTTCTTGCATTTCTATTGGATCCATTCGGTAAGGTGCCTTTGAGATCGATGCCGTTCCTGATTCTAACTCAATAGTAAACTCCAAGTTACGGTTAGGGGGTAGACCTAGGATTTCTTCTGGGAAGACATCCTCAAATTCACGCACAATAGGAATATCGTGAACCAGAACTTCATCCTTTTAGGGCGCATATAAATAACATAAATACCCGACACAACCTTGTCGAAGCAGCTTAAACGATGTCATAACATTAATCAAGTTCCCATTATCGGCATCATTCCGACCCTTGAACTTACACACTTGATGGCCCCCGGATGAAACTGTCGCTGTCCTTGTACAAAAGTCAATTACCACCCCCATGACATGTCAGCCAATCCATCCCGAGAATAATGTCGTATGGAGTCATGTCAATATATATTAAGCCGGCTTCCTCCGTTGATACATCGGAATAGTGCAACAGATGATTAAATTTTTTTGTCGGCTCTTTCACCTTCATCCCATGCTTCTTAAGGTAGAAATTTTTTTTACACTTCTCCTCTCTCAAAGTCTTTGAGAATAAGCGATTACTCATCTTAGTTTTGAACATCTCCCAACTCAGTTCAAGGTGATCAGCTAACCCAGTGGACTCCCACCACTCACTCACCATATCTTTAAGATAGAGCGAGGCTATGTGCACCTTCTCAGGCTCAGTGCAGACGATGGTCTTGAACAACCGTTCAATATGCCTAAACTAGTAAGAGACCTTCATAACTTCACCGGTTTCATCATAGGAGTCAGACTTCATAGTGCTTATGTCCTTTAGTGGCTGACTATAGCTCCTTCCAGCTCTGCGCTCACGAGCATGAGGTACAGACTCCTTTGTTTCAACATCTAAGTCAGCAACTAGTGGAATAGGGGCTGCAGGGGGCACCATATGAGCAGTCAATTTAGCAACTGCTTGAGCCACTATCTACTTGATTGCTCCAAGTGTGGCAACATTCAGGTCAACTGGAGCACCTACATCAATGGGCAGTTCAACTCCTCCATCTTGCGGGTTATCTTGCTCTTGGTGTTGGTTCACCAGATAGTTTTACAAACTGGATCCCGGATCATTCACTTCTTCGTTTCCAGCAGGAACTTGTGAAGCATTGTTTGGTCCAGCGTGTCGAGAGGTATTTTTCTTGTTAGCCATCTAGTTATGGAATAAGATATTAGATTGAAATTTCATCACACACATTCATTACGATATTGCAATTACTAAATGCAAATCCATGAGTATTACAATTTGTAATTCTATTAAAACTCCAGTCACAAGAGGAAACGAATAAGGAAACAAAATTCTAGGAAAAGAATTTGATCTTACTATACTTCGAGTGGAATAAAACTAGCATGAAATGGGTGGGAGAAGTTTTTAAAATATTTTTTATAAGAATTTAGCAAGATAATATTTTGACTTTAAAATAATTGTTTTATTCAAATGAAAATATATATATATTATTTATTTATTTATTTTATTTTTTTAAAACTATGACATATTAAAATATTTTGGAAAAAATATTTAAAGTATATTTTAAAAAGTTCAGCTCTGATACCAAATCTGTAACACCCCCAAAATACAATCGGGATATTATCGCATGTGACCTCAAATCCTCGATTTAGAGTCACCCAAACTTTTAAAACATTAAATTCAGTGACATTTAGTAAATCATTCATAATGATCTTGAAGCGTCTTACAAAGTCATAAGAAACGATTACAATTCATCAAATCCAAATCCAATAATAATCGTAGCAGAAGACTTAATAATATAAATATCCAACAGAGTATCGTAACCTTAATTAAATATAAAACAACAACGAAAACTTGCAACTGCCCAACATCCTGAATCTTCTTCACGCCTCGGAAACACCACCAGATGTGCCATATATGGACGGATGACACTAGCCAACCATGCGAGGAAAATAGAGGTCGGTTAGTCTAATGAAAGACTATGCAAGTGGAATTTGTGTGAGGTTCTATGTAGTCTTATCTAGTTATGTCCCATCGGTTTCTCGAATAAAAGCCAATAGCTGAGGGCAACTCTGACACTTCCACCGAGTTAGGAAAAGATATAAATATATATAACAAAGAAGACTGCAACGAAATTGAGTCTTATGGGAATTAATTATATCGGGAGAAGACTTCAATGGAACCAAGTCTTGTAGTAATTATTTATATAATATATTTATATTTGTGTGGGAAAATTTCAGATAATTCACAAGAATAGTTTTATAAACAACCTCCCAAGAATAATTGGTTCAACGACCAACCTCACCGCATACGTGTTGTGCGAATTCAGATTTGGAAGATGACTTATTTAACCATGAGGCCAGACAATTTTCCAAGTTTTACTAATTTTCGGAACGTATTAATTAGGCACATGAGTCTCTTTATCTTTCATACATCCAAAACAGTCATTACATTGAAGCTTTTAATAATGTCTCGCAATGAGAACGAAGGGAATAATCCTGATTGTCGGCACTAGGTAAGTGCACCACCACTTATAGCCGCATATGAAGGTACGAGCATGACCAAAAGATATTAGGGCACATCCTCCTAATACCAAGTTATACAGAAACAACTAAACCTCGCAAACTACATAGCGTTCCTACTAATACTCGTGCTAACTACACATTCATATCTACATCAATCCACAACATAGTTCATCTATCACCCTAAGATAATAATATATATAAATATATATAATAAGTGTAGTCACTATATGCATACAACCTAAATATGATATTCATTTTAGGTTTATAATCAATTTTCCCAACACACAAGAGAATAACTTTATCCCAACTTAATATAACAATGGATTCATTGTTAATTAAGACAAATATGGAATAAATTAAATAAGCAAGAGTGAACCACCACTTTCCTTAGATCGGAAGATGTTGATACGTATCGAACGAAGATAAGGTTCCTGGTTGACGAGCTCAATTTCTGAAAGAATCAATTGACGAGATGTATAAGCGTACGTATACATATTATATTAAATTGGAATATTTGTTTGTTGATTCAAACAAATAACTAATGCCATAATATTTAGAGAATTACCAAAAACCCGAATATATTTCGACAGAATAGATGTTGCTGCACGTCTGGGTTTGAAATGCTCGTTCAATGCTCAAACGAAGACGGGATAGGACATGGTTGGTACCATTGGCTTCATATCAAAACAAACTACAATTTAGAATCAAGAAAACTCATAAAGATGGTTTATATCCTCTGGAAAAGGCAAAAAGCGTGAGCACTTACTAGTCACGTAGGAAACAGTTGTTAAACTGCGTAATGAACTTCAAAGAGCTCGTTCAGGGATCAAATGACAACGAAAATGGATGTGGTTGGTATAGTTGGATTCATATCGATACGAAATACAATTTAAGTTTAACTAGAAATTAATGAAAAAAAGTTTACTGTAATTGGAGGCATAATAGGACCAGGGCAACGATTAAGGAGATGGAGGATTTTGTTGATTGTAATAGGTCGGATATTAAACCTACTATGAGCGTTCATAGGAATGGCGTATGGAACTTTCGTTTCTCAAACCAAGAGCAGTGTGATCATGTGATTAAGAACGTACCATGGTTCTTTAAGGGAAGATACCCTTTGGCACTTTTATATTGGGTTCCCGGTCTTCCAATAGCTTGGTCTAGTTTTGAATCGGTTTCTGCATGGGTTCAACTTCGAAATCCTCATCCGTACTTTTATTCTAAGAACATGTTGAGTGTTATGGAGAGTATGATTGGTACTCCAATTATGATGGATGAAGAGACTATGGATCGTACTAAACCGGATTGTGCACGTATTTTGGTTCAAGTGTCTGCTAATGATGTTTTGAAAGAAAAACTTGTCTTGCATGACCCAGAAGGAAAATCTTATTTTCAGTGGGTATGGTTTGAGTGGGTTCCTTGGGTGTGCCACTGTTATTCCGAGTTTGGGCACACTCTAGCCAAGTGTCGGTCAAAGAAGGCAACTGAGAATGCTTGTGGGGACATTAATGAGGTTGTGGTCCCACATAATGTAGTGCATAATGGCAATGAGACGATGCAGGTTACCGCTAACCCTAATCCAGTTGTTGTAACGATGACTTTGAATTCGTCAATTGAACCGATCTCCCCTGTCGTGCATACTTCTGCTATGATTGTTGTGAGTCAGGTGGGTGCTCAGGGGGGTGCTCAGTCCTGTGTGCCGCCTATTCCTCCAATTCTAGCCATGTGTTTTGAGTCTAGTACTAAAGGGAGGTTTAATCATGCAAATCTGAAAGGGTTGAATCCTAATGTGGTCCAAAATTTGAGGAAACTTAAAGCGGGTTAGGGGGTTAATGTGTGACATTTCACTTGTTGCCTGGAACTCTAGGGGGTGTAACTCTATCCCTAGAGGGAGGCTTATTGCAGAGTTCCAGCAAAGGAATAATGTTTTAATGATTGATATATTGGAGACAAAACTTGATAGGGATAAAGAGGCTTGGTTTAGTAGAAGACTATTACAGGGGTGGTCTTGTTACTAACAGCACGACCACTCAAAAATGATGTATTTGGCTCACATGGATGATTGTATTATGGATGTGATTGTTCTTCGGGTTTCAGATCAGTTCATTCATTGCTCCTTTGTTAGTAAGGATAAGCATACTGAATTCTTAGTTACCTACGTCTATCCAAGTAATGATTGTGGTGCCAGAAGTGTGTTATGGGATGATATCCGTAGCATAAGTGCGAATATTTCTTCTCCTTGGGTTGTCCTTGGGATTTAATTATATTATGTGCTCATCGGATAAGTTGTCATTCAATCGACAGCTGGACGTGGTATATAGTGATCTTTGTAGATTTCTTGAGGATACTCACATTACCCATCATCCTTATTCGGGGGCTCATTATACTTGGAGTAACCAACAAGAGGGTACACGGTGTGTTGCTTTCAAGTTTTATCGGGTTATTGTTAATGAGGAGTGGGGGCCGGAGTTTCCATAATCCCAGGTATTCTTTGTTGACCCGAGCTTCTCTGATCATTCTCCTCGTATTGTCCTGGTTAAACCTTCCTTTGTTGCTAAGAAAATTTTGTTATAGTTCTGAAACTATTGGATGGAGGAATCGGATTTCCTTGATTTAGTATGTGAGGCCTGGCTTGGGTCGATTGATGGAAATGCTCAGTTTGTTGTGGCTGCTAAATTGCGTAGGGTCAAGGGTATTCTGAAGCAGTGGCAGAAAGACAGATTCAGGAAGTTAGAATTGATGGTTGATGAGGCTTCTAAGAAGCTTAAGGGTGCATAGAACAGGCTTCAATCGGACTTCTTTACGGTTGACCTACAGAGAGATATTTAATCGGCTAAATCCGAACTTGATGTTCGTATTTCACAGCTTCATAGCTTTATTGCTCAAAAATACAAGCTGGATTGGATCAAGCTTGGCGAAGTGAACTCCGCATTCTTCTATAATGGCATTAAGCAAAAACGGAAAAGAAGTTCTATCTTTTTTTTAAGAATTCTGATGATGAGACTATTGATTCTAAGATTAGCATTGACCATGAGATTGTGGAGTTTTCCCGTAGTTTCTTTTGTACGACAATTCCTACTCCTTTGCCTTGTTTAGATGGATTGCAGGGGGATGTTATTGACTTTGATTCTCACGCTGGCCTTTCCCGTCCCTACCCGGTGGTGGAGATAAAATCGTCTTTGTTTGCAATTGGAAATATAAAATCACCCGGTCCGGACGGATTTGGTAGTTTGTTCTTCAATAGTTGTTATTGTGTAGGGAGATGTATGCGTAGAGGTTTGGGATTTCTTTCGCATGGGTAGACTTCTCCGCCAATCTAATGCTACTTTCATCAATTTGATACCGAAGGTTGATAAGCCTTTTCTGGTTAAGGAATTTTGACCCATTACTTGCTGCAATACTATGTTAAAAGTTGTCTCCAAGATATTGGTGGCAAGGATTAGACCTATCCTATACGAGATCATTTCTATTAATCAGGGTGCGTTCGTGCCTCATCATCATATCGTTGATAATCTTGCAGTTGCTCAGGACCTGGTTAAAGGGTATTATGGTAACCACACTTCACTCCAATGTGTTATTCAGATTGATCTGCAGAAAGCGTATGATTGTGTGAAATGGAAGATATTGAGAAGGACCTTGGAATACTTTAATTCCCCGAGTCAGATGATTGGGTGGATTATGGAGTGTGTTTCTACACCGTCTTACTATATTACTATTAATGGAGAGGCTGAAGGTTTCTTCAAGGGAGGTTGTGGGCTACGGGAAGGGGACCCACTTTCTCCTTTCTTATTTATTCTCATTATGGAGATGTTTACTCGACGTATGGAAAGGAAAAGTGGTCGTATTGGTTTCTTCTTTCACCCTAGGTGCAAACAGCTCAAGCTTACCATGCTAGTATTTACGGATGACCTACTCATATTCTATAAGCCGGTGAAATCTACATAGAAAATTATGAAAGATGAACTTTGCTCATCTTCTACTGACTCAAGCATTATTGCGAACCCTAGTAAGACTTGCATGTTCTTTGGGGGTATGGAGGCTGTTCGGCGCCGGGATCTAGCTGATTTCACGGGCTTCCAAACGGGGAGGTTGCCCGTCAAGTACCTCAGTATTCCTCTTCACTCTAACCAGCTTAAGAGGGGTGATTTTCAATCTATTCTCAACAAGATCCAAGACACTATGTGGGGTAGGAAGGCGAGACACATTTCTTATCCGAGGAGAGTCCATGTTATTAAGTCTTTTTCGGAGAGTGTTATGGGTTTTTGGATGCAGGTAATCATCTTCCCGAAGTCCATCATTAGACGTATTGAGGCGTTGTGTTGTTCCTATCTTTGGACGGGCGAGGTTGGCTATACGCGGTCCCTTGTCACATGGAAGAAAGTGTGCGGAGACCAAGCCGGTGGAGGTTTATGGTTCAAGAAGCTTCTATCTCGGAACAAGACGCTTTTATACAGGTTGGTTTTGGATGTGATTATGGATAGGAGGAGTATTTGGGCTGCTTGGGCAAGACAAAATCTGCTCAAAGGCGTTGATATGTGGCATGCTAAGTCTTCTCAGGGTAGCTCTACTTTGTGGAAAAGTGTGGTGTTGATCAAGGATGGCTTATTGACGTGGTTTAGCATGGTTGCTCCGAGTAATGACCGACTGTGCACTTCTTTGGTTCGAATGGACGTGGTTTTTGTCTACAAGGTCATTAACCCCCCTCCCGTGTCAATCCCATGGTGTGAGATCGTATGGACTAGAATCCAACCGTGTAAGTGGTCATTCATCTGCTAGCGTAAGTGGTCGTTCATGTGCTGGCTTGCGACTCTTAATTTGTGGGGAGGGTATTGAGTCTACCCAACACATTTGGTTTCAATGTAGAGTTGCTTTGGATGTCTTGTCAAGGGTAATGGATTTGCATGGTGTGTCTTCCCGATATCCTTTGTTACACACATGTCGGGATTGGTTCGCTGCATGCCCTAAGGGCTCTAACAACATCTTCTTCAGCCAGTTAATTGGGTTCATGGATGTAATTTATTTTACTTGAAAATTGCGCAATGATGTTGTATTCAATAATAAGCAAGTATGTGTGGATGGACTAGCTAGTGAGGTGATAGGCGCAATCTTGATGGCGCCAAAGGAGCACCTAAGACGGCAAAAAGGGGCGTTTTCACTCACTTGGGCAATATAATGAAGCGTACGAGGCATCGGAAGTGAAGTCGCCAAAGTACGCTAGAAGCTGAGGGAAAACATGCTTACAGAGCCAAAACCGCGGGCGCGGCCAGCCTGCCGCGGTCGCGGTTCTCACCATACCGGCCCATTAGCTCAGAACCAAATCCGCGGCCGCGGCACCCCTGCCGCGCCCGCGGATCTCCTGGACCAATTATTCCATTTTGACCATGTTTTGTAACTCTTTTTCTCTAGATAGTCAATTTGGAGTTAATTGGTATTTGGACCATTCTTATGTAACTCCTAACGCTTAATGGGTCAAAGGGGGAGTTTAGAAAAGTCCATTTTAGGAGAGGTTTTTAAGGGGTTTTTAGGTTGATTTTCTATTATCTAATTTTCACAAGTGTAATCCAAGAAAACTCTCTAAAATCTTGTACTTTGTTTCAATGGAGAACTAAACCCTTTTTGTGTTCACTTTGAAGTTCTAGCTCTTGACTTGGATCATTGTGGTAAGGTTCTTTTTCCCTTTGTTCTTATTTATCTTTGGATTTGTTCTTTGATCTCTTGCACTTAAACTTGTGATTGATTTATATTGATTTTTCTAGAGTCATGAACTAGGTTAATTGATATTTTTTCATATTGCTAGGTTTAGACAATTCTATTTGAAGAATCTAAACCTTTTGTAGCAAACTCTCTCTTCATGAACTATTTGTGATTGATTTTAGGGTAGAGATCTTAGATTCATGTCAAGTACCGACTATTTGTCAATGGTATTGCATGAACCTACTTATCTTTGAACTTTATGCAATTGTGTTATTAAATCTAGGTATTTCCTAGGTTGTAACTTACAATTCGGGTTTCTAGGACTATTTGGACTAGTTGCTAGCCATGAACAAAGAGTAGGACATTTCACTTAGATTTGATTGGAACATTGGGTGCTAAGAATCTAGGATCCACCGACCTTTTCAAGTTGCTAGAATGGATAAGTGAACCCCTTTTAAACCTAAATACTCTTTTCCAACATTTGCATGCTATATTGTTTTCCTAAACTAAAAAACATTTCAAAACCCCCCCTTTGGTTACTTTAGAAAATCACATAAGGAAACTTTAATCGAAAAGCTTGCTCCCTTGGGTTCGACCCTTTCTACCACTATACTCTAGTGGGAGTTTGGTTTACTTTGATAGGGGCACAACGGCTTTTTACCCTTGTCAAATTTGGCGCCGTTGCCGGGGAGCAACGGTTCTTTTTGATTAAGTTTTTTTGTGTGATTACTCTTGGTGTGGACCCCATTGATGGTCCACACCCGGTCCACTAATTCACCTCTTCTTGATTTTGATTCAGAAATCGAGCGAACGCATTTACGGAACTTGAGGCAAGCCCTAGATAATCTTGTTGTGGAGAACATGGCCGCTCGAACGCTGCGAGAGCTTACGGATCCCAACCTTGCTCAACAACCTTTGGCGGTCATCGTACCACCATTAGATGTCGGTGTGTCCTTTGAGCTTAAGTCCGGTGTCATCAACCTCCTCCCGAAGTTTCATGGTTTAGCCGGAGAAGATCCCATCATGCCATTTGGGAGAATTCCACGACATATGCATGTGTAGCAAGCCGGCCAATGTCACGGAGGAGCAATTCAAGATGCGGGCCTTTGGTTTCACCTTGAAGGACACCGCGAGAAATTGGTACTACCACCTTCCGGCGGGATCCATCGACACTTGGCCTAAGCTATATAAGGCCTTCCTCGACAAGTACTTCCCCGCTAGGAAGTCTACCGCCTTGAAGAGAGCCATCGCCAACGTTGAGCAAGCGGATGATGAGACGCTCTATGACTATTGTGAGCGTTTCATGAGGTTTTGCGCAAGTTGCCCGTTCCATGGGTTCGACGAGAAGGAGTTGGTAATCCACCTCTACAATGGGTTACTAGATCAAGAGAGGAGGATCATAGATGCCGCTTGCAATGGTAGCGTCTTGAACTTGACGCCCGACATAGCCATGAGCCGGATCCATGATATAGCCGATGGCACGAGAAGTTTTGGTCGGACCTATTCAAGAAAGGGAGTTCATGCTGCGAACTCTAGTGCATCCGACGTAAGCAATACTTTGGCCGAGCTCAAGAGCATGATCGAGGCATTGGCTTTGACTAGGACCAATGACCCGCCGGCGCGGGCTTGTGGGGTTTGCACCGATGAGACCCACCCCACGGATATGTGTCCACAACTCCATGACACTACCATCGCTGACGTCAACGCCGTGGGGGGTATGGGCCTCCTAGACCTCGTTTCGATAACCAAGGCCATAACTATAATCAGAGGTGGAACGATCATCCGGGGTTCCGATATGTTGATCCGGCTGGGGCACAAAACAATTTCGGATCTCAAGCTCAACCGAACCACCAATACCGGGCTCCTTATCAACCCAACAACCCACTGGGCTACGAACCTCCTAAGCCATCTACCGAGGATATGCTGAATTCCTTGACCACTCACTTCACCTCTCATGTTCAAAAAACGGAGTCTAGCATAAAGAGCATTGAGAAGCAACTTAGCCAACTTGCTGATGCGATTTCTCAATCGAATCAACAACATTCCAAGAGTTTGCCATCTCAAACGGTGGTGAATCCAAGGGCTAATGTAAGTGCTATTTATTTACGGAGTGGTAAGTTGTGTGGAGATGCCCCCATAGCTGAATCGGGAGAAGACGAAGAGGAAGCCGCAGAAACATTTCCGCGGGCGCGTCCCACCTGCCGCGGTCGCGGCTCAGCTGCTGTAGAAGAGTCTGAGAATGTTGAACATCCGCGGGCGCGGACACCTGACCGCGGGCGCGGATTAGCCTCTGAGGTACCAGAAATTGAGGCAAAGGAGGTGGAGGAAGAGTACTATGAAGATCGAGGGGACTTCCGTCTTCGCCAAGAGAACTACGTACGTCCTAATTTCCCTCCTCTCCAAGCCGAGAAGCCTCCCGCACCTTTTCCGGAAGCCCTTAAGGACACTCGAAGGCCCGTCAATGACAAAGAGCTCTTCGAGACATTTAGCAAGTGCGAAGTCAATATTCCCTTGCTCAAGCTAATCAAGAGCGTGCCCCGGTACGCTAAGTTCTTAAAGGAGCTTTTCACGATCAAACGAAAGCAAAAGCTTAAGGGGAAGCAAAAGGTGCAAGTAAATGAGCGCGTCTCCGCGATTCTTCAGACACAAATGCCGGCAAAGCGCGAGGATCCAGGTATGTTTACTATTCCTATCATGATTGGCGAGACTCGGATTGATAGAGCCATGCTTGATTTAGGTGCTTCTATTAATGTTTTGCCTTACTCTATGTATGAATCTCTAGCACTAGGACCACTAATTGAAACCAAAATTTCGATAGTGCTTGCTGACGGGTCTTCGGTGCTTCCTAGGGGAGTGGTAGAGAATGTATTTGTTAAGGTGGATACATTGTTTTTCCGTGCTGATTTCTTTGTCTTGGATGTGAGTGAAAGTGCTATGGCTCCTATTATACTAGGTAGACCTTTCATGAGTACCGCTAGGACTAAGATTGATGTATTTGGAGGAATAATGACCATGGAGTTTGACGGGGACATAATAGAACATAGTATACATGACGTCAATTCTCTTAACATGCTTTCTCTTTGTTGGATTGATACGATTCTACCTCCTATTCCGGACACTCTTGAGGATAACTTGATTGATACGGGATTTGAATCTCCCGATATGATGTACACCGCTGTTTTGGGCAATCGCCCCACCCTTCTTACGCCCCCGGGAAAGATACCTGCTAGTGTTGCTTTGCAGGATAGGACGAGAGAGCCTCCACGCCCCCTTGATAAGTCTAAGAGTGGGGGAGTGAAGAAGAAGAAGGTTGCACCAATATGGAGGGTCAAGGAATTCAATGGTCTAAGGTTCAAACCTTTCCATAGCTGGTTCAAGGACATGATTGTGAGAGCGGAGGTTCAAAGGGGGCCAAACGAGTATGGTTGACGAGCCGGGAGTCGAGCCAACGACGTTAAACAAAGGCGCTGCTCGGGAGGCAACCCGGTGTGTGAGGTACGTTTACCTTTTCCTTTTCCCTATTATTGTTAGTCCTCTTTTGCTGCATTGAGGACAATGCTCGATTCAAGTGTGGGGGAGGGATTTGGTATTCATGTCACATACATATAGTTTGTGTTTGTTGTGTTTTAGCTTCTTTTTGGTGTGTTTTGTTTTGTTGAGTCGGTTGTTGACCCCATGATTTGCATTGTTGATTGTTTCTTATACGAGTACGTATACTTTGGATCTTTAGATTATGTTTTGGTTCTTCAAGGTTGCAAATGCATTATGTATGATAGTGTTTTGTTATGCTATGGACATTTATTTGGAGCATGCGGACTTTGATAGGACTATGTATGAACCGATTCTCATTACTTAGGCGTGTTGTCACTTAGGAGTGCTCTTCTTTGGGTGTTTGCTTTAGAACTTGTTTATATGTCTTTTTCGAAGCCCTAGGTGCTGAGGTTTTTGCATAACATTTGATTGAGACGGAAAGTTGTCACATTATTGAAAACCACAAATAAAATAAAAGCATGCAAAGAACATGACGTAGTGTTTAGTGCTTATAAATAAAAACAAACAAACAAACAAACAAACTTCTAACGTTTGCCTGATGAGCACGAGATATCCGAGGTTGAAACAGCACTGAGGTTTCGATCCTCTGATGGCGACGTGAAAAAGTCTTATAAAAATTGGGCCGGTTCGAATAAAAAAACGTCCGGGTCCCCAAAAAAAACATTACAAATAAAGTGCTAGTAGATTTTGTGACTTATGAATGTCTCTTGATTTGTTTCGCACCTTGCCCTGTGGTTAGTCTTAGATGTGTTTGCATGTTTTTAAAGTACCATTTAAGGATAGAGTATGAATTCGTGAGGACATGTCTGGTATGTGGGTTTAGGATCTTATATTTGTCTATCATTGGACGATGCATGCTAGGAAGAGAAAATGTCTTTGGTATAATTTAACATAACTTTCATGCATATATCATTTGGACTAAGACAACCATTACATACTTTTTAGATCTATTGTGAATGTGCTTGCGTGAGATTCAGAACAAGCAAAGAAGGGGGTGTGTGCAACATGTTTGGTTTCGTTATTTTTGGGTAGTCTCTTGTAGGGTCGGAGTCTTTGTTGTTTTTTATGAGAACAAGTGCTAGAGAGAGATTTTTGGATGCATTGGAGAGTTCGAGTTATCCTCGCCCAGACCTTCAAGCTTACTCGAGGACGAGCAAGATCTTGATGGCGCCAAAGGAGCACCTAAGACGGCAAAAAGGGGCGTTTTCACTCACTTGGGCAATATAATGAAGCGTACGAGGCATCGGAAGTGAAGTCGCCAAAGTACGCTAGAAGCTGAGGGAAAACATGCTTACAGAGCCAAAACCGCGGGCGCGGCCAGCCTGCCGCGGTCGCGGTTCTCACCATACCGGCCAATTAGCTCAGAACCAAATCCGCGGCCGCGGCACCCCTACCGCGCCCGCGGATCTCCCGAACCAATTATTCCATTTTGACCATGTTTTGTAACTCTTTTTCTCTAGATAGTCAATTTGGAGTTAATTGGTATTTGGACCATTCTTATGTAACTCCTAGCTCTTAATGGGTCAAAGGGGGAGTTTAGAAAAGTCCATTTTAGGAGAGGTTTTTAAGGGGTTTTTAGGTTGATTTTCTATTATCTAATTTTCACAAGTGTAATCCAAGAAAACTCTCTAAAATCTTGTACTTTGTTTCAATGGAGAACTAAACCCTTTTTGTGTTCACTTTGAAGTTCTAGCTCTTGACTTGGGTCATTGTGGTAAGGTTCTTTTTCCATTTGTTCTTATTTATCTTTGGATTTGTTCTTTGATCTCTTGCACTTAAACTTGTGATTGATTTATATTGATTTTTCTAGAGTCATGAACTAGGTTAATTGATATTCTTCATATTGCTAGGTTTAGACAATTCTATTTGAAGAATCTAACCTTTTGTAGCAAACTCTCTCTTCATGAACTATTTGTGATTGATTTTAGGGTAGAGATCTTAGATTCATGTTAAGTACCGACTATTTGTCAATGGTATTGCATGAACCTACTTATCTTTGAACTTTATGCAATTGTGTTATTAAATCTAGGTATTTCCTAGGTTGTAACTTACAATTAGGGTTTCTAGGACTATTTGGACTAGTTGCTAGCCATGAACAAAGAGTAGGACATTTCACTTAGATTTGATTGGAACATTGGGTGCTAAGAATCTAGGATCCACCGACCTTTTCAAGTTGCTAGAATGGATAAGTGAACCCCTTTTAAACCTAAATACTTTTTTCCAACATTTGCATGCTATATTGTTTTCCTAAACTAAAAAACATTTCAAAACCCCCCCTTTGGTTACTTTAGAAAATCACATAAGGAAACTTTAATCGAAAAGCTTGCTCCCTTGGGTTCGACCCTTTCTACCACTATACTCTAGTGGGAGTTTGGTTTACTTTGATAGGGGCACAACGACTTTAGCCCTTGTCATGAGGTCATTAGTACTTGTCGATTTAGGATGATACATAAACTTCGTATGAGTGGTAGAATAGGGTAAGCTATGATGCGTAGGATGTATGTCCATTAATTGTGTTGTGACGGGATTGAAAGCATTAATGAAATCATTTACCATTTGGAAAAAAAAACACAACATCATAAGCACTTTAAAAGAGTCTAAATTATACAAATGAAGTCTCATAATCCCAACACTATGAAGCATAGAAATATTATCAGTGGTGAAAAATCATTCAGAGAGTCGGTATGAGTTTTATGATGTGGCGAAAATTCAATGATTCCGACTCGATTTCTTACACGGAGAGTCAGAATGCTTAGAAGTTAGAATATGAGTTTTAATAATAATATACGTGATTTTGTTGATATCTTGAGTTTCTTTATGTCTTAGTCTTTAATTATTCTGATATTATATTGTTGCTGACGTAACGTTATTCCCGGAGGTCCAGAATTGAAGTTGAACATTTTCTCTTTTGCGAACCTACAAACTGCACCATTACTCCATTCCGACTCCGAGTCCTTTCATGTGGATAAAGATGTGAATGTTGCACATGCATATAGATCAAATTATTGCAATAAGGTTTCGATAAAGATCGATGACAAATCGGATAAAGGTTTGAATCACGTAACACTACTAAAAAACAGCGTTTTAGCGTCGAAATTTAGCGACAAACGCGGATTTGCATGCTAAATATGAGAAAGTCCATAATTAGCGACGAAAAATTGCACGCTAATTTAGCGTGCAAAATTTTTGACGCGAATTTCCTCGGTAATGATCGAAAATCTGAATGATGAATTAGCGTCGAAAATTTTGACGCTAACTCATCAGCTACTGACGTGTTTAAGAAAAAAATTAGCGTCAAATCTTCGAGGCTAATTTTCGACGCTAAATTATAAACATAACTCGAAAAACTTCGTCTTCCCAGTTCCCAGTAGACAGACATCAGCGTACGAGAGCTAGGGCGATTTTCGGCGACGGCAAAAAGAAGGCGGCAGCGCGAGCTAGGGCGGACGACCGGCGACGTTGAGGGTACGTCGTCCTCCTTTCTTCTTCCTCCTTAGCCATTCTTGCTTGTTAATTACAAATTGGGGGAAAATTTTGATAACCTAGGTTTTGATTGAACTAGTTATATTCGACGCTTTATGCTCAAATTAGTATCCTCTTAGCTTTCTACAACGTCATAATACTCTTTCATCTTGATTTTGACTATGATTTGGAGTGAATTGATGTTATATGAATTATTAGGATTGATTTGAGAAATTGTGAATTTGGGAATGTTTTGAGAATGTTGTGTGAAGTTGTGAACTTACGAATTTGTTGATTTGTGAAATTGGTGGAAATGTGAATTTGTAGAATCAATTGCGATTGGTTGAATTTGGAAATTTGGAAAATAAATTGAATTTGTGAATTTGCAAATTTGTCGATTATAGGAATTTGCGAATTTGTTTATATGAGTTATTTATTGAATTTATTGGTCCATTAATAGAATGTCTATAGTTATATACAGGTTAAGGGATAATAAAACAATTTGAAAAATGAGCTTTGATCGTAGTTGAATGTATAATAGAATATTAGGAGATGGCATGCTCTCATTAGTGTTCGTAAGTCATCTTGACAAGTTCGTTGAGTTTGCTATGCAACATTCTGAGTGTATGGACGGCGATCGGGTGAAGTGTCCATGTAGTAAGACTACATGTCAGAATACGTTTTATCGAAGCGTCGATGAAGTGAAGTTACACGTCATGACTAGCGGGTTTGTGCGAGAGTATTTTGTATGGATTCATCATGGTGAGAATGGTGTGCAACAACCGTCTGAAGAGTTTGAGTATGGAAATGTGGAATACAATTCAGTTCAGAAAATGGTTATTGATGCAGCTGGGTCAGGAATGTTTGGAGAAGAAGGTGTGAATGAAGAAGCTCCGAATGAAGAAGCTCAGAAGTTTTACGATATGATGCGTGCAGCTGAAGGAGACATATGGCATGGTAATAAGAAACACTCACCTTTGTTTGCAGCTGTTAAGATGTTAGAGATTAAGTGTCGACATGGAGCTTCAGTGTCCTTAGTAGATGATGTGAGTGACCTAATCCAGGAATTGTTACCTGATAACAACAAGATGCCAACCAACTTTGCTAACATCAAGAAGTTGGTGAAAGGTCTCGGTTTGCCATATGATGTAATTGAATGTTGTATAGACAACTGCATGATTTATTGGGGGCAAGATGAAAATGCCACACAATGCAAAGTATGCGGCAAGCCAAGGTGGAAATCCAACACAAAAAAGAAGAAGAGAAGAATTAATGTGCCGTACAAGAAGATGTTCTATTTTCCTCTAAATTTGAGGCTACAAAGGTTGTATGCATCAAAAGCGACAACAAAGTATATGAGATGGCACGCCGAACATGAAATGATTGATGGGAAGATGTGTCGCCTGTCTGATTCACCAGCTTGGAAACAATTCAGTGAGTTACATAATGATTTTGCAGCAGAAGTTCGAAATATCAGACTAGGATTATGCACTGATGGATTCCAACCATTTGGTAGCTTTGGGAAGCAATACGCTTCATGGCCAGTAATTGTGACGCCGTATAATCTACCTCCAGGGATGTGTATGAAAGACGAGTTCATGTTTTTGAAAATACTTGTCCCCGGCCCTTGAAATCCAAAAAGCCGGATGGACATCTTTCTACAACCGTTGATAGCCGAGTTGAACCAACTATGGAGCCAAGGTACGATGACATATGACATCCATAGGAGACAAAATTTTCAAATGAGGGCTGCATTGATGTGGACAATCAATGACTTTCCTGCATATTCTATGTTGTCTGGTTGGAGCACACAGGGAAAACTTGCATGTCCATATTGCATGGAGGATACTGATGCATTCACACTCCCCGAAAGTGGAAAACAATCATGGTTTGATTGTCACAGAAAGTTCTTAGCTCCAGGTCATCCTTACCATCGGAACAAAACTGATTTCCGAAAGGGAAAAGGAGTGAGCAAGAGATTTGGAAGAGTGAAAACAGGAGAAGAGTTGATAAAAGAAGTGGAGCGTTTGGGGTTCATGAAAGCATACGAATATGAGGCTGAGAAGGTTAATGCTCAGAAAGCTAAGAGTCATGGCTGGAACAGGAAGAGTATATTTTGGGATTTGCCGTATTGGAAGACAAATATGATTCGACATAATCTCGATGTGATGCACATTGAGAAAAATGTCTTTGACAATGTTTTCAATACCGTGTTAAATGTCCCCGGGAAGATGAAAGACACTGCGAAATCTCGGGAGGAATTGAAAGATATTTGTGATCGTCCAAGTCTAGCAAGGAATGAAAGCACCGGTAAATATCCAAAGGCGTTGTATGCTTTAGATAAAGAGGCAAAGAAGATTCTACTTGAATGGGTTAAGTCCATAAAGTTTCCGGATGGCTATGTGTCAAACTTGTCGAGGTGTGTGGATTTCAATAATCTGAAAATGATTGGAATGAAAAGTCATGACTTTCATGTCTTTATGCAACGCCTTCTGCCAATTGCTTTTCGGGAGCTTCTTCCAAAGGAAGTTTGGGAGCCGATAACGGAGTTGAGTATTTTTTTCAAAGACTTAACTTCTACATCGTTAAAGGCTACCGATCTAGAGCGTATGGATCTTGAGATCCCGAAGATACTTTGCAAGTTGGAACGCATATTTCTGCCAAGCTTTTTTGATTCAATGGAACATCTCCCTGTACACCTTCCATACGAAGCTTTAATGGCAGGCCCTGTGCAGTATCGATGAATGTACCCATTTGAAAGGTACTTGTTATCTATTTTAAAGGTAATGCCAATTACTAACAGTGCTTAATAACTATATTATTTTTTATGGAACAGATATTTAAAAAAGCTGAAGAAAAAGGTCACAAATAAAGGTCAAGTGGAAGGAAGCATTCGTAACGGTTATTTGCTAGAGGAAACCGCAAAATTTGCTTGCTTTTATTTTACAGACGGTGATCCCAGGTTACCTGAGAGGTTGCAAAGAAATGTAGTACACTAGTACAAAAAACCCATTTTACACCGGATTTATTTTGGCTTATACACCGGTTAATAACCGCTGTACTGCGATCTGACGTATAAAGTCAATGTCGCATACATCCGGTGTATAATCTGCCGCCCAACTTTGGTCCATTTCCTATACGTCCGATGTATAAAGTATTTATACACATGTAAAAGATATAATTAACCCGTGTATATAGTAATATAAACACATGTATAATGTATTTCTCCCCATCCACCCTCATGTTTATACACCACATTACAACCAATGTCTAAAATCATAAGTTGCATGTAAAAGGTGAAATTGATAGGTTGCCTAACCGGTGTATATAGTAATACAAACACATGTATAACGTATTTGTCGCCATCTACTCCATGTTTATACACCACATTAGAACCGATGTATTAAAATAATAAGTCGCATGTAAAAGGTGAAATTGATAGGTTGCCTAACCGGTGTATATAGTAATATAAACACATGTATAATATATTGTCGCCCATCTAATCCATGTTTATACACCACATTGAAACAGATGTCTAAAATCATAAGTCGCATGTAAAAGGTGAAATTGTTTGGTTGACTAACCGGTGTATAAATATATAAAACCCATGTATATTCTTGTATGGCCCCAACCAATTTCATATGCTTATACATATATTTATATAACCCTGTTATATACCAGAATCATTGCAATTAACCCAGCATCGCATATATAGATTAAAAACATTGATTCTTACAATGTATAATTACACTACCAAAATCATTCCAAACACTTAATGTTACGAATTCAACATGCACATTCGATCAAAACCAAGTTCTGAATGTATGTACTAACTAGCAAAATAAATATTGAGGAGCGCATAACTAACTAAGTAGCAGCTACATCAGTTTCGACAACCTTTTCCTGTAAAACAAATATACAACATATTAAAAATATATATGTTAGATTCCACCAAGCGAAGTCTGTAACCTAAGCTCATCTTTTTTAAAATGGTTATGCATAAGAAAAGGAGGTGGGAAAGTACATGATAGTGAGTGAAGAAGTTCATGTAGATCAGTGCTCCAGTAACGGTATACGATCCTTTTGCACTGCTTAGGCTAAATTGATGTCAAAGAGCTCACATCTTATGGGCATTTCCATCTCATAGAATGGATTCTTCAACACATAGTCAGTATACAACTCATAGATGTGCTTCAACAGATTATCCATGAGTGGTGTTCCAGGTTCGCACACCACGAAGAATTTTGTTCCTAAACCAAAAGTAATCACTCAAATACAATACTAATTCCAGACGTGCTCATAACACAAAGAATACATAGATCAACGAGTAGAGAAAGGGTAAACTTAGTTCAGAACAATTTTTATTGCCTAATCACTAAACTCATGAGAAATAAAAATGACAGAACCTAAGCAACACCCAGAACTGTACAAAAAACACTGCAATTACAAGTAACGTTCTATGCTTCAGTTACAGATGAAAGTCTCAAATACGGCTGAGGGTTGTCTGGTTCTTAATCTAAAGAGAACGTATACAATATATACAATGAGAGTTGTGAAGCAAATACATTTTCCTGAAAAT
>NW_027366341.1:0-74767 GCF_046119375.1 Phyllobates terribilis | reverse complement strand
TTGAATCTTCTTTATCATGCTAGGATTAACAGGAAAAAGCTAAAAATTTCAGAATTGCACCGTGCAATGTGGAGATATTACTGTTTGTGCATTTACAATATTCATTGATTTTTGCCATTGAAAAACATGTTTTCATATACCAGAAATGTTTGAAGCTACTGACTGAATGAAAGGAGCTGGCATCTCACTCTCTTTGAATCTTCTTTATCATGCTAGGATTAACAGGAAAAAGCTAAAAATTTCAGAATTGCACGTGCAATGTGGAGATATTACTGTTTGTGGCATTTACAATATTCATTGATTTTGCCATTGAAAAACATGTTTTTCATATACCAGAAATGTTTGAAGCTACTGACTGAATGAAAGGAGCTGGCATCTCACTCTCTTTGAATTCTTCTTTATCATGCTAGGATTAGCAGGAAAAAGCAAAAAATTTCAGAATTGCACCTTGCAATGTGGAGATATTACTGTTTGTGCATTTACAATATTCATTGATTTTTGCCATTGAAAAACATGTTTTTCATATACCAGAAATGTTTGAAGCTACTGACTGAATGAAAGGAGCTGGCATCTCACTCTCTTTGAATCTTCTTTATCATGCTAGGATTAACAGGAAAAAGCAAAAAATTTCAGAATTGCACCTTGCAATGTGGAGATATTACTGTTTGTGCATTTACAATATTCATTGATTTTTGCCATTGAAAAACATGTTTTTCATATACCAGAAATGTTTGAAGCTACTGACTGAATGAAAGGAGCTGGCATCTCACTCTCTTTGAATCTTCTTTATCATGCTAGGATTAGCAGGAAAAAGCAAAAATTTCAGAATTGCACCTTGCAATGTGGAGATATTACTGTTTGTGCATTTACAATATTCATTGATTTTTGCCATTGAAAAACATGTTTTTCATATACCAGAAATGTTTGAAGCTACTGACTGAATGAAAGGAGCTGGCATCTCACTCTCTTTGAATCTTCTTTATCATGCTAGGATTAACAGGAAAAAGCTAAAAATTTCAGAATTGCACCGTGCAATGTGGAGATATTACTGTTTGTGCATTTACAATATTCATTGATTTTTGCCATTGAAAAACATGTTTTTCATATACCAGAAATGTTTGAAGCTACTGACTGAATGAAAGGAGCTGGCATCTCACTCTCTTTGAATCTTCTTTATCATGCTAGGATTAGCAGGAAAAAGCTAAAAATTTCAGAATTGCACCTTGCAATGTGGAGATATTACTGTTTGTGCATTTACAATATTCATTGATTTTTGCCATTGAAAAACATGTTTTTCATATACCAGAAATGTTTGAAGCTACTGACTGAATGAAAGGAGCTGGCATCTCACTCTCTTTGAATCTTCTTTATCATGCTAGGATTAGCAGGAAAAAGCAAAAAATTTCAGAATTGCACCTTGCAATGTGGAGATATTACTGTTTGTGCATTTACAATATTCATTGATTTTTGCCATTGAAAAACATGTTTTTCATATACCAGAAATGTTTGAAGCTACTGACTGAATGAAAGGAGCTGGCATCTCACTCTCTTTGAATCTTCTTTATCATGCTAGGATTAACAGGAAAAAGCTAAAAATTTCAGAATTGCACCGTGCAATGTGGAGATATTACTGTTTGTGCATTTACAATATTCATTGATTTTTGCCATTGAAAAACATGTTTTTCATATACCAGAAATGTTTGAAGCTACTGACTGAATGAAAGGAGCTGGCATCTCACTCTCTTTGAATCTTCTTTATCATGCTAGGATTAACAGGAAAAAGCAAAAAATTTCAGAATTGCACCTTGCAATGTGGAGATATTACTGTTTGTGCATTTACAATATTCATTGATTTTTGCCATTGAAAAACATGTTTTTCATATACCAGAAATGTTTGAAGCTACTGACTGAATGAAAGGAGCTGGCATCTCACTCTCTTTGAATCTTCTTTATCATGCTAGGATTAACAGGAAAAAGCAAAAAATTTCAGAATTGCACCTTGCAATGTGGAGATATTACTGTTTGTGCATTTACAATATTCATTGATTTTTGCCATTGAAAAACATGTTTTTCATATACCAGAAATGTTTGAAGCTACTGACTGAATGAAAGGAGCTGGCATCTCACTCTCTTTGAATCTTCTTTATCATGCTAGGATTAACAGGAAAAAGCTAAAAATTTCAGAATTGCACCGTGCAATGTGGAGATATTACTGTTTGTGCATTTACAATATTCATTGATTTTTGCCATTGAAAAACATGTTTTTCATATACCAGAAATGTTTGAAGCTACTGACTGAATGAAAGGAGCTGGCATCTCACTCTCTTTGAATCTTCTTTATCATGCTAGGATTAGCAGGAAAAAGCAAAAAATTTCAGAATTGCACCTTGCAATGTGGAGATATTACTGTTTGTGCATTTACAATATTCATTGATTTTTGCCATTGAAAAACATGTTTTTCATATACCAGAAATGTTTGAAGCTACTGACTGAATGAAAGGAGCTGGCATCTCACTCTCTTTGAATCTTCTTTATCATGCTAGGATTAACAGGAAAAAGCTAAAAATTTCAGAATTGCACCGTGCAATGTGGAGATATTACTGTTTGTGCATTTACAATATTCATTGATTTTTGCCATTGAAAAACATGTTTTTCATATACCAGAAATGTTTGAAGCTACTGACTGAATGAAAGGAGCTGGCATCTCACTCTCTTTGAATCTTCTTTATCATGCTAGGATTAGCAGGAAAAAGCAAAAAATTTCAGAATTGCACCTTGCAATGTGGAGATATTACTGTTTGTGCATTTACAATATTCATTGATTTTTGCCATTGAAAAACATGTTTTTCATATACCAGAAATGTTTGAAGCTACTGACTGAATGAAAGGAGCTGGCATCTCACTCTCTTTGAATCTTCTTTATCATGCTAGGATTAACAGGAAAAAGCAAAAAATTTCAGAATTGCACCTTGCAATGTGGAGATATTACTGTTTGTGCATTTACAATATTCATTGATTTTTGCCATTGAAAAACATGTTTTTCATATACCAGAAATGTTTGAAGCTACTGACTGAATGAAAGGAGCTGGCATCTCACTCTCTTTGAATCTTCTTTATCATGCTAGGATTAACAGGAAAAAGCTAAAAATTTCAGAATTGCACCGTGCAATGTGGAGATATTACTGTTTGTGCATTTACAATATTCATTGATTTTTGCCATTGAAAAACATGTTTTTCATATACCAGAAATGTTTGAAGCTACTGACTGAATGAAAGGAGCTGGCATCTCACTCTCTTTGAATCTTCTTTATCATGCTAGGATTAGCAGGAAAAAGCAAAAAATTTCAGAATTGCACCTTGCAATGTGGAGATATTACTGTTTGTGCATTTACAATATTCATTGATTTTTGCCATTGAAAAACATGTTTTTCATATACCAGAAATGTTTGAAGCTACTGACTGAATGAAAGGAGCTGGCATCTCACTCTCTTTGAATCTTCTTTATCATGCTAGGATTAACAGGAAAAAGCTAAAAATTTCAGAATTGCACCGTGCAATGTGGAGATATTACTGTTTGTGCATTTACAATATTCATTGATTTTTGCCATTGAAAAACATGTTTTTCATATACCAGAAATGTTTGAAGCTACTGACTGAATGAAAGGAGCTGGCATCTCACTCTCTTTGAATCTTCTTTATCATGCTAGGATTAGCAGGAAAAAGCAAAAAATTTCAGAATTGCACCGTGCAATGTGGAGATATTACTGTTTGTGCATTTACAATATTCATTGATTTTTGCCATTGAAAAACATGTTTTTCATATACCAGAAATGTTTGAAGCTACTGACTGAATGAAAGGAGCTGGCATCTCACTCTCTTTGAATCTTCTTTATCATGCTAGGATTAACAGGAAAAAGCAAAAAATTTCAGAATTGCACCTTGCAATGTGGAGATATTACTGTTTGTGCATTTACAATATTCATTGATTTTTGCCATTGAAAAACATGTTTTTCATATACCAGAAATGTTTGAAGCTACTGACTGAATGAAAGGAGCTGGCATCTCACTCTCTTTGAATCTTCTTTATCATGCTAGGATTAACAGGAAAAAGCTAAAAATTTCAGAATTGCACCGTGCAATGTGGAGATATTACTGTTTGTGCATTTACAATATTCATTGATTTTTGCCATTGAAAAACATGTTTTTCATATACCAGAAATGTTTGAAGCTACTGACTGAATGAAAGGAGCTGGCATCTCACTCTCTTTGAATCTTCTTTATCATGCTAGGATTAGCAGGAAAAAGCAAAAAATTTCAGAATTGCACCTTGCAATGTGGAGATATTACTGTTTGTGCATTTACAATATTCATTGATTTTTGCCATTGAAAAACATGTTTTTCATATACCAGAAATGTTTGAAGCTACTGACTGAATGAAAGGAGCTGGCATCTCACTCTCTTTGAATCTTCTTTATCATGCTAGGATTAACAGGAAAAAGCAAAAAATTTCAGAATTGCACCTTGCAATGTGGAGATATTACTGTTTGTGCATTTACAATATTCATTGATTTTTGCCATTGAAAAACATGTTTTTCATATACCAGAAATGTTTGAAGCTACTGACTGAATGAAAGGAGCTGGCATCTCACTCTCTTTGAATCTTCTTTATCATGCTAGGATTAACAGGAAAAAGCAAAAAATTTCAGAATTGCACCTTGCAATGTGGAGATATTACTGTTTGTGCATTTACAATATTCATTGATTTTTGCCATTGAAAAACATGTTTTTCATATACCAGAAATGTTTGAAGCTACTGACTGAATGAAAGGAGCTGGCATCTCACTCTCTTTGAATCTTCTTTATCATGCTAGGATTAACAGGAAAAAGCAAAAAATTTCAGAATTGCACCTTGCAATGTGGAGATATTACTGTTTGTGCATTTACAATATTCATTGATTTTTGCCATTGAAAAACATGTTTTTCATATACCAGAAATGTTTGAAGCTACTGACTGAATGAAAGGAGCTGGCATCTCACTCTCTTTGAATCTTCTTTATCATGCTAGGATTAACAGGAAAAAGCAAAAAATTTCAGAATTGCACCGTGCAATGTGGAGATATTACTGTTTGTGCATTTACAATATTCATTGATTTTTGCCATTGAAAAACATGTTTTTCATATACCAGAAATGTTTGAAGCTACTGACTGAATGAAAGGAGCTGGCATCTCACTCTCTTTGAATCTTCTTTATCATGCTAGGATTAACAGGAAAAAGCTAAAAATTTCAGAATTGCACCGTGCAATGTGGAGATATTACTGTTTGTGCATTTACAATATTCATTGATTTTTGCCATTGAAAAACATGTTTTTCATATACCAGAAATGTTTGAAGCTACTGACTGAATGAAAGGAGCTGGCATCTCACTCTCTTTGAATCTTCTTTATCATGCTAGGATTAACAGGAAAAAGCAAAAAATTTCAGAATTGCACCTTGCAATGTGGAGATATTACTGTTTGTGCATTTACAATATTCATTGATTTTTGCCATTGAAAAACATGTTTTTCATATACCAGAAATGTTTGAAGCTACTGACTGAATGAAAGGAGCTGGCATCTCACTCTCTTTGAATCTTCTTTATCATGCTAGGATTAACAGGAAAAAGCAAAAAATTTCAGAATTGCACCTTGCAATGTGGAGATATTACTGTTTGTGCATTTACAATATTCATTGATTTTTGCCATTGAAAAACATGTTTTTCATATACCAGAAATGTTTGAAGCTACTGACTGAATGAAAGGAGCTGGCATCTCACTCTCTTTGAATCTTCTTTATCATGCTAGGATTAGCAGGAAAAAGCAAAAAATTTCAGAATTGCACCTTGCAATGTGGAGATATTACTGTTTGTGCATTTACAATATTCATTGATTTTTGCCATTGAAAAACATGTTTTTCATATACCAGAAATGTTTGAAGCTACTGACTGAATGAAAGGAGCTGGCATCTCACTCTCTTTGAATCTTCTTTATCATGCTAGGATTAACAGGAAAAAGCTAAAAATTTCAGAATTGCACCTTGCAATGTGGAGATATTACTGTTTGTGCATTTACAATATTCATTGATTTTTGCCATTGAAAAACATGTTTTTCATATACCAGAAATGTTTGAAGCTACTGACTGAATGAAAGGAGCTGGCATCTCACTCTCTTTGAATCTTCTTTATCATGCTAGGATTAACAGGAAAAAGCTAAAAATTTCAGAATTGCACCGTGCAATGTGGAGATATTACTGTTTGTGCATTTACAATATTCATTGATTTTTGCCATTGAAAAACATGTTTTTCATATACCAGAAATGTTTGAAGCTACTGACTGAATGAAAGGAGCTGGCATCTCACTCTCTTTGAATCTTCTTTATCATGCTAGGATTAGCAGGAAAAAGCAAAAAATTTCAGAATTGCACCTTGCAATGTGGAGATATTACTGTTTGTGCATTTACAATATTCATTGATTTTTGCCATTGAAAAACATGTTTTTCATATACCAGAAATGTTTGAAGCTACTGACTGAATGAAAGGAGCTGGCATCTCACTCTCTTTGAATCTTCTTTATCATGCTAGGATTAGCAGGAAAAAGCAAAAAATTTCAGAATTGCACCTTGCAATGTGGAGATATTACTGTTTGTGCATTTACAATATTCATTGATTTTTGCCATTGAAAAACATGTTTTTCATATACCAGAAATGTTTGAAGCTACTGACTGAATGAAAGGAGCTGGCATCTCACTCTCTTTGAATCTTCTTTATCATGCTAGGATTAACAGGAAAAAGCTAAAAATTTCAGAATTGCACCGTGCAATGTGGAGATATTACTGTTTGTGCATTTACAATATTCATTGATTTTTGCCATTGAAAAACATGTTTTTCATATACCAGAAATGTTTGAAGCTACTGACTGAATGAAAGGAGCTGGCATCTCACTCTCTTTGAATCTTCTTTATCATGCTAGGATTAGCAGGAAAAAGCAAAAAATTTCAGAATTGCACCTTGCAATGTGGAGATATTACTGTTTGTGCATTTACAATATTCATTGATTTTTGCCATTGAAAAACATGTTTTTCATATACCAGAAATGTTTGAAGCTACTGACTGAATGAAAGGAGCTGGCATCTCACTCTCTTTGAATCTTCTTTATCATGCTAGGATTAACAGGAAAAAGCTAAAAATTTCAGAATTGCACCGTGCAATGTGGAGATATTACTGTTTGTGCATTTACAATATTCATTGATTTTTGCCATTGAAAAACATGTTTTTCATATACCAGAAATGTTTGAAGCTACTGACTGAATGAAAGGAGCTGGCATCTCACTCTCTTTGAATCTTCTTTATCATGCTAGGATTAGCAGGAAAAAGCAAAAAATTTCAGAATTGCACCTTGCAATGTGGAGATATTACTGTTTGTGCATTTACAATATTCATTGATTTTTGCCATTGAAAAACACGTTTTTCATATACCAGAAATGTTTGAAGCTACTGACTGAATGAAAGGAGCTGGCATCTCACTCTCTTTGAATCTTCTTTATCATGCTAGGATTAACAGGAAAAAGCAAAAAATTTCAGAATTGCACCTTGCAATGTGGAGATATTACTGTTTGTGCATTTACAATATTCATTGATTTTTGCCATTGAAAAACATGTTTTTCATATACCAGAAATGTTTGAAGCTACTGACTGAATGAAAGGAGCTGGCATCTCACTCTCTTTGAATCTTCTTTATCATGCTAGGATTAACAGGAAAAAGCTAAAAATTTCAGAATTGCACCTTGCAATGTGGAGATATTACTGTTTGTGCATTTACAATATTCATTGATTTTTGCCATTGAAAAACATGTTTTTCATATACCAGAAATGTTTGAAGCTACTGACTGAATGAAAGGAGCTGGCATCTCACTCTCTTTGAATCTTCTTTATCATGCTAGGATTAACAGGAAAAAGCTAAAAATTTCAGAATTGCACCGTGCAATGTGGAGATATTACTGTTTGTGCATTTACAATATTCATTGATTTTTGCCATTGAAAAACATGTTTTTCATATACCAGAAATGTTTGAAGCTACTGACTGAATGAAAGCAGCTGGCATCTCACTCTCTTTGAATCTTCTTTATCATGCTAGGATTAGCAGGAAAAAGCAAAAAATTTCAGAATTGCACCTTGCAATGTGGAGATATTACTGTTTGTGCATTTACAATATTCATTGATTTTTGCCATTGAAAAACGTTTTTCATATACCAGAAATGTTTGAAGCTACTGACTGAATGAAAGGAGCTGGCATCTCACTCTCTTTGAATCTTCTTTATCATGCTAGGATTAACAGGAAAAAGCAAAAAATTTCAGAATTGCACCTTGCAATGTGGAGATATTACTGTTTGTGCATTTACAATATTCATTGATTTTTGCCATTGAAAAACATGTTTTTCATATACCAGAAATGTTTGAAGCTACTGACTGAATGAAAGGAGCTGGCATCTCACTCTCTTTGAATCTTCTTTATCATGCTAGGATTAACAGGAAAAAGCTAAAAATTTCAGAATTGCACCGTGCAATGTGGAGATATTACTGTTTGTGCATTTACAATATTCATTGATTTTTGCCATTGAAAAACATGTTTTTCATATACCAGAAATGTTTGAAGCTACTGACTGAATGAAAGGAGCTGGCATCTCACTCTCTTTGAATCTTCTTTATCATGCTAGGATTAGCAGGAAAAAGCAAAAAATTTCAGAATTGCACCTTGCAATGTGGAGATATTACTGTTTGTGCA
Source organism: Phyllobates terribilis (assembly GCF_046119375.1). Classification (NCBI taxonomy): domain Eukaryota; kingdom Metazoa; phylum Chordata; class Amphibia; order Anura; family Dendrobatidae; genus Phyllobates; species Phyllobates terribilis. The sequence goes on along the minus strand of NW_027366341.1, from coordinate 65,950 downwards.
TTTACAATATTCATTGATTTTTGCCATTGAAAAACGTTTTTCATATACCAGAAATGTTTGAAGCTACTGACTGAATGAAAGGAGCTGGCATCTCACTCTCTTTGAATCTTCTTTATCATGCTAGGATTAACAGGAAAAAGCAAAAAATTTCAGAATTGCACCTTGCAATGTGGAGATATTACTGTTTGTGCATTTACAATATTCATTGATTTTTGCCATTGAAAAACATGTTTTTCATATACCAGAAATGTTTGAAGCTACTGACTGAATGAAAGGAGCTGGCATCTCACTCTCTTTGAATCTTCTTTATCATGCTAGGATTAACAGGAAAAAGCTAAAAATTTCAGAATTGCACCTTGCAATGTGGAGATATTACTGTTTGTGCATTTACAATATTCATTGATTTTTGCCATTGAAAAACATGTTTTTCGTATACCAGAAATGTTTGAAGCTACTGACTGAATGAAAGGAGCTGGCATCTCACTCTCTTTGAATCTTCTTTATCATGCTAGGATTAGCAGGAAAAAGCAAAAAATTTCAGAATTGCACCTTGCAATGTGGAGATATTACTGTTTGTGCATTTACAATATTCATTGATTTTTGCCATTGAAAAACATGTTTTTCATATACCAGAAATGTTTGAAGCTACTGACTGAATGAAAGGAGCTGGCATCTCACTCTCTTTGAATCTTCTTTATCATGCTAGGATTAACAGGAAAAAGCTAAAAATTTCAGAATTGCACCGTGCAATGTGGAGATATTACTGTTTGTGCATTTACAATATTCATTGATTTTTGCCATTGAAAAACATGTTTTTCATATACCAGAAATGTTTGAAGCTACTGACTGAATGAAAGGAGCTGGCATCTCACTCTCTTTGAATCTTCATTATCATGCTAGGATTAGCAGGAAAAAGCAAAAAAATTCAGAATTGCACCTTGCAATGTGGAGATATTACTGTTTGTGCATTTACAATATTCATTGATTTTTGCCATTGAAAAACGTTTTTCATATACCAGAAATGTTTGAAGCTACTGACTGAATGAAAGGAGCTGGCATCTCACTCTCTTTGAATCTTCTTTATCATGCTAGGATTAACAGGAAAAAGCTAAAAATTTCAGAATTGCACCTTGCAATGTGGAGATATTACTGTTTGTGCATTTACAATATTCATTGATTTTTGCCATTGAAAAACATGTTTTTCATATACCAGAAATGTTTGAAGCTACTGACTGAATGAAAGGAGCTGGCATCTCACTCTCTTTGAATCTTCTTTATCATGCTAGGATTAGCAGGAAAAAGCAAAAAATTTCAGAATTGCACCTTGCAATGTGGAGATATTACTGTTTGTGCATTTACAATATTCATTGATTTTTGCCATTGAAAAACATGTTTTTCATATACCAGAAATGTTTGAAGCTACTGGCTGAATGAAAGGAGCTGGCATCTCACTCTCTTTGAATCTTCTTTATCATGCTAGGATTAACAGGAAAAAGCTAAAAATTTCAGAATTGCACCGTGCAATGTGGAGATATTACTGTTTGTGCATTTACAATATTCATTGATTTTTGCCATTGAAAAACATGTTTTTCATATACCAGAAATGTTTGAAGCTACTGACTGAATGAAAGGAGCTGGCATCTCACTCTCTTTGAATCTTCTTTATCATGCTAGGATTAGCAGGAAAAAGCAAAAAAATTCAGAATTGCACCTTGCAATGTGGAGATATTACTGTTTGTGCATTTACAATATTCATTGATTTTTGCCATTGAAAAACGTTTTTCATATACCAGAAATGTTTGAAGCTACTGACTGAATGAAAGGAGCTGGCATCTCACTCTCTTTGAATCTTCTTTATCATGCTAGGATTAACAGGAAAAAGCAAAAAATTTCAGAATTGCACCTTGCAATGTGGAGATATTACTGTTTGTGCATTTACAATATTCATTGATTTTTGCCATTGAAAAACATGTTTTTCATATACCAGAAATGTTTGAAGCTACTGACTGAATGAAAGGAGCTGGCATCTCACTCTCTTTGAATCTTCTTTATCATGCTAGGATTAACAGGAAAAAGCTAAAAATTTCAGAATTGCACCGTGCAATGTGGAGATATTACTGTTTGTGCATTTACAATATTCATTGATTTTTGCCATTGAAAAACATGTTTTTCATATACCAGAAATGTTTGAAGCTACTGACTGAATGAAAGGAGCTGGCATCTCACTCTCTTTGAATCTTCTTTATCATGCTAGGATTAGCAGGAAAAAGCAAAAAATTTCAGAATTGCACCTTGCAATGTGGAGATATTACTGTTTGTGCATTTACAATATTCATTGATTTTTGCCATTGAAAAACATGTTTTTCATATACCAGAAATGTTTGAAGCTACTGACTGAATGAAAGGAGCTGGCATCTCACTCTCTTTGAATCTTCTTTATCATGCTAGGATTAACAGGAAAAAGCTAAAAATTTCAGAATTGCACCGTGCAATGTGGAGATATTACTGTTTGTGCATTTACAATATTCATTGATTTTTGCCATTGAAAAACATGTTTTTCATATACCAGAAATGTTTGAAGCTACTGACTGAATGAAAGGAGCTGGCATCTCACTCTCTTTGAATCTTCTTTATCATGCTAGGATTAGCAGGAAAAAGCAAAAAATTTCAGAATTGCACCTTGCAATGTGGAGATATTACTGTTTGTGCATTTACAATATTCATTGATTTTTGCCATTGAAAAACGTTTTTCATATACCAGAAATGTTTGAAGCTACTGACTGAATGAAAGGAGCTGGCATCTCACTCTCTTTGAATCTTCTTTATCATGCTAGGATTAACAGGAAAAAGCAAAAAATTTCAGAATTGCACCTTGCAATGTGGAGATATTACTGTTTGTGCATTTACAATATTCATTGATTTTTGCCATTGAAAAACATGTTTTTCATATACCAGAAATGTTTGAAGCTACTGACTGAATGAAAGGAGCTGGCATCTCACTCTCTTTGAATCTTCTTTATCATGCTAGGATTAACAGGAAAAAGCTAAAAATTTCAGAATTGCACCGTGCAATGTGGAGATATTACTGTTTGTGCATTTACAATATTCATTGATTTTTGCCATTGAAAAACATGTTTTTCATATACCAGAAATGTTTGAAGCTACTGACTGAATGAAAGGAGCTGGCATCTCACTCTCTTTGAATCTTCTTTATCATGCTAGGATTAGCAGGAAAAAGCAAAAAATTTCAGAATTGCACCTTGCAATGTGGAGATATTACTGTTTGTGCATTTACAATATTCATTGATTTTTGCCATTGAAAAACATGTTTTTCATATACCAGAAATGTTTGAAGCTACTGACTGAATGAAAGGAGCTGGCATCTCACTCTCTTTGAATCTTCTTTATCATGCTAGGATTAACAGGAAAAAGCTAAAAATTTCAGAATTGCACCGTGCAATGTGGAGATATTACTGTTTGTGCATTTACAATATTCATTGATTTTTGCCATTGAAAAACATGTTTTTCATATACCAGAAATGTTTGAAGCTACTGACTGAATGAAAGGAGCTGGCATCTCACTCTCTTTGAATCTTCTTTATCATGCTAGGATTAGCAGGAAAAAGCAAAAAATTTCAGAATTGCACCTTGCAATGTGGAGATATTACTGTTTGTGCATTTACAATATTCATTGATTTTTGCCATTGAAAAACGTTTTTCATATACCAGAAATGTTTGAAGCTACTGACTGAATGAAAGGAGCTGGCATCTCACTCTCTTTGAATCTTCTTTATCATGCTAGGATTAACAGGAAAAAGCAAAAAATTTCAGAATTGCACCTTGCAATGTGGAGATATTACTGTTTGTGCATTTACAATATTCATTGATTTTTGCCATTGAAAAACATGTTTTTCATATACCAGAAATGTTTGAAGCTACTGACTGAATGAAAGGAGCTGGCATCTCACTCTCTTTGAATCTTCTTTATCATGCTAGGATTAGCAGGAAAAAGCAAAAAATTTCAGAATTGCACCTTGCAATGTGGAGATATTACTGTTTGTGCATTTACAATATTCATTGATTTTTGCCATTGAAAAACATGTTTTTCATATACCAGAAATGTTTGAAGCTACTAACTGAATGAAAGGAGCTGGCATCTCACTCTCTTTGAATCTTCTTTATCATGCTAGGATTAACAGGAAAAAGCAAAAAATTTCAGAATTACACCTTGCAATGTGGAGATATTACTGTTTGTGCATTTACAATATTCATTGATTTTTGCCATTGAAAAACATGTTTTTCATATACCAGAAATGTTTGAAGCTACTTACTGAATGAAAGGACCTGGCATCTCACTCTCTTTGAATCTTCTTTATCATGCTAGGATTAACAGGAAAAAGCTAAAAATTTCAGAATTGCACGGTGCAATGTGGAGATATTACTGTTTGTGCATTTACAATATTCATTGATTTTTGCCATTGAAAAACATGTTTTTCATATACCAGAAATGTTTGAAGCTACTGACTGAATGAAAGGAGCTGGCATCTCACTCTCTTTGAATCTTCTTTATCATGCTAGGATTAACAGGAAAAAGCTAAAAATTTCAGAATTGCACCGTGCAATGTGGAGATATTACTGTTTGTGCATTTACAATATTCATTGATTTTTGCCATTGAAAAACATGTTTTTCATATACCAGAAATGTTTGAAGCTACTGACTGAATGAAAGGAGCTGGCATCTCACTCTCTTTGAATCTTCTTTATCATGCTAGGATTAGCAGGAAAAAGCAAAAAAATTCAGAATTGCACCTTGCAATGTGGAGATATTACTGTTTGTGCATTTACAATATTCATTGATTTTTGCCATTGAAAAACGTTTTTCATATACCAGAAATGTTTGAAGCTACTGACTGAATGAAAGGAGCTGGCATCTCACTCTCTTTGAATCTTCTTTATCATGCTAGGATTAACAGGAAAAAGCAAAAAATTTCAGAATTGCACCTTGCAATGTGGAGATATTACTGTTTGTGCATTTACAATATTCATTGATTTTTGCCATTGAAAAACATGTTTTTCATATACCAGAAATGTTTGAAGCTACTGACTGAATGAAAGGAGCTGGCATCTCACTCTCTTTGAATCTTCTTTATCATGCTAGGATTAACAGGAAAAAGCTAAAAATTTCAGAATTGCACCGTGCAATGTGGAGATATTACTGTTTGTGCATTTACAATATTCATTGATTTTTGCCATTGAAAAACATGTTTTTCATATACCAGAAATGTTTGAAGCTACTGACTGAATGAAAGGAGCTGGCATCTCACTCTCTTTGAATCTTCTTTATCATGCTAGGATTAGCAGGAAAAAGCAAAAAATTTCAGAATTGCACCTTGCAATGTGGAGATATTACTGTTTGTGCATTTACAATATTCATTGATTTTTGCCATTGAAAAACATGTTTTTCATATAACAGAAATGTTTGAAGCTACTGACTGAATGAAAGGAGCTGGCATCTCACTCTCTTTGAATCTTCTTTATCATGCTAGGATTAACAGGAAAAAGCTAAAAATTTCAGAATTGCACCGTGCAATGTGGAGATATTACTGTTTGTGCATTTACAATATTCATTGATTTTTGCCATTGAAAAACATGTTTTTCATATACCAGAAATGTTTGAAGCTACTGACTGAATGAAAGGAGCTGGCATCTCACTCTCTTTGAATCTTCTTTATCATGCTAGGATTAGCAGGAAAAAGCAAAAAATTTCAGAATTGCACCTTGCAATGTGGAGATATTACTGTTTGTGCATTTACAATATTCATTGATTTTTGCCATTGAAAAACGTTTTTCATATACCAGAAATGTTTGAAGCTACTGACTGAATGAAAGGAGCTGGCATCTCACTCTCTTTGAATCTTCTTTATCATGCTAGGATTAACAGGAAAAAGCAAAAAATTTCAGAATTGCACCTTGCAATGTGGAGATATTACTGTTTGTGCATTTACAATATTCATTGATTTTTGCCATTGAAAAACATGTTTTTCATATACCAGAAATGTTTGAAGCTACTGACTGAATGAAAGGAGCTGGCATCTCACTCTCTTTGAATCTTCTTTATCATGCTAGGATTAACAGAAAAAAGCTAAAAATTTCAGAATTGCACCGTGCAATGTGGAGATATTACTGTTTGTGCATTTACAATATTCATTGATTTTTGCCATTGAAAAACATGTTTTTCATATACCAGAAATGTTTGAAGCTACTGACTGAATGAAAGGAGCTGGCATCTCACTCTCTTTGAATCTTCTTTATCATGCTAGGATTAGCAGGAAAAAGCAAAAAATTTCAGAATTGCACCTTGCAATGTGGAGATATTACTGTTTGTGCATTTACAATATTCATTGATTTTTGCCATTGAAAAACATGTTTTTCATATACCAGAAATGTTTGAAGCTACTGACTGAATGAAAGGAGCTGGCATCTCACTCTCTTTGAATCTTCTTTATCATGCTAGGATTAACAGGAAAAAGCTAAAAATTTCAGAATTGCACCGTGCAATGTGGAGATATTACTGTTTGTGCATTTACAATATTCATTGATTTTTGCCATTGAAAAACATGTTTTTCATATACCAGAAATGTTTGAAGCTACTGACTGAATGAAAGGAGCTGGCATCTCACTCTCTTTGAATCTTCTTTATCATGCTAGGATTAGCAGGAAAAAGCAAAAAATTTCAGAATTGCACCTTGCAATGTGGAGATATTACTGTTTGTGCATTTACAATATTCATTGATTTTTGCCATTGAAAAACGTTTTTCATATACCAGAAATGTTTGAAGCTACTGACTGAATGAAAGGAGCTGGCATCTCACTCTCTTTGAATCTTCTTTATCATGCTAGGATTAACAGGAAAAAGCAAAAAATTTCAGAATTGCACCTTGCAATGTGGAGATATTACTGTTTGTGCATTTACAATATTCATTGATTTTTGCCATTGAAAAACATGTTTTTCATATACCAGAAATGTTTGAAGCTACTGACTGAATGAAAGGAGCTGGCATCTCACTCTCTTTGAATCTTCTTTATCATGCTAGGATTAACAGGAAAAAGCTAAAAATTTCAGAATTGCACCGTGCAATGTGGAGATATTACTGTTTGTGCATTTACAATATTCATTGATTTTTGCCATTGAAAAACATGTTTTTCATATACCAGAAATGTTTGAAGCTACTGACTGAATGAAAGGAGCTGGCATCTCACTCTCTTTGAATCTTCTTTATCATGCTAGGATTAGCAGGAAAAAGCAAAAAATTTCAGAATTGCACCTTGCAATGTGGAGATATTACTGTTTGTGCATTTACAATATTCATTGATTTTTGCCATTGAAAAACATGTTTTTCATATACCAGAAATGTTTGAAGCTACTGACTGAATGAAAGGAGCTGGCATCTCACTCTCTTTGAATCTTCTTTATCATGCTAGGATTAACAGGAAAAAGCAAAAAATTTCAGAATTGCACCTTGCAATGTGGAGATATTACTGTTTGTGCATTTACAATATTCATTGATTTTTGCCATTGAAAAACATGTTTTTCATATACCAGAAATGTTTGAAGCTACTGACTGAATGAAAGGAGCTGGCATCTCACTCTCTTTGAATCTTCTTTATCATGCTAGGATTAGCAGGAAAAAGCAAAAAATTTCAGAATTGCACCTTGCAATGTGGAGATATTACTGTTTGTGCATTTACAATATTCATTGATTTTTGCCATTGAAAAACATGTTTTTCATATACCAGAAATGTTTGAAGCTACTGACTGAATGAAAGGAGCTGGCATCTCACTCTCTTTGAATCTTCTTTATCATGCTAGGATTAACAGGAAAAAGCTAAAAATTTCAGAATTGCACCGTGCAATGTGGAAATATTACTGTTTGTGCATTTACAATATTCATTGATTTTTGCCATTGAAAAACATGTTTTTCATATACCAGAAATGTTTGAAGCTACTGACTGAATGAAAGGAGCTGGCATCTCACTCTCTTTGAATCTTCTTTATCATGCTAGGATTAGCAGGAAAAAGCAAAAAATTTCAGAATTGCACCTTGCAATGTGGAGATATTACTGTTTGTGCATTTACAATATTCATTGATTTTTGCCATTGAAAAACGTTTTTCATATACCAGAAATGTTTGAAGCTACTGACTGAATGAAAGGAGCTGGCATCTCACTCTCTTTGAATCTTCTTTATCATGCTAGGATTAACAGGAAAAAGCAAAAAATTTCAGAATTGCACCTTGCAATGTGGAGATATTACTGTTTGTGCATTTACAATATTCATTGATTTTTGCCATTGAAAAACATGTTTTTCATATACCAGAAATGTTTGAAGCTACTGACTGAATGAAAGGAGCTGGCATCTCACTCTCTTTGAATCTTCTTTATCATGCTAGGATTAACAGGAAAAAGCTAAAAATTTCAGAATTGCACCGTGCAATGTGGAGATATTACTGTTTGTGCATTTACAATATTCATTGATTTTTGCCATTGAAAAACATGTTTTTCATATACCAGAAATGTTTGAAGCTACTGACTGAATGAAAGGAGCTGGCATCTCACTCTCTTTGAATCTTCTTTATCATGCTAGGATTAGCAGGAAAAAGCAAAAAATTTCAGAATTGCACCTTGCAATGTGGAGATATTACTGTTTGTGCATTTACAATATTCATTGATTTTTGCCATTGAAAAACATGTTTTTCATATACCAGAAATGTTTGAAGCTACTGACTGAATGAAAGGAGCTGGCATCTCACTCTCTTTGAATCTTCTTTATCATGCTAGGATTAACAGGAAAAAGCTAAAAATTTCAGAATTGCACCGTGCAATGTGGAGATATTACTGTTTGTGCATTTACAATATTCATTGATTTTTGCCATTGAAAAACATGTTTTTCATATACCAGAAATGTTTGAAGCTACTGACTGAATGAAAGGAGCTGGCATCTCACTCTCTTTGAATCTTCTTTATCATGCTAGGATTAGCAGGAAAAAGCAAAAAATTTCAGAATTGCACCTTGCAATGTGGAGATATTACTGTTTGTGCATTTACAATATTCATTGATTTTTGCCATTGAAAAACATGTTTTTCATATACCAGAAATGTTTGAAGCTACTGACTGAATGAAAGGAGCTGGCATCTCACTCTCTTTGAATCTTCTTTATCATGCTAGGATTAACAGGAAAAAGCAAAAAATTTCAGAATTGCACCTTGCAATGTGGAGATATTACTGTTTGTGCATTTACAATATTCATTGATTTTTGCCATTGAAAAACATGTTTTTCATATACCAGAAATGTTTGAAGCTACTGACTGAATGAAAGGAGCTGGCATCTCACTCTCTTTGAATCTTCTTTATCATGCTAGGATTAACAGGAAAAAGCTAAAAATTTCAGAATTGCACCGTGCAATGTGGAGATATTACTGTTTGTGCATTTACAATATTCATTGATTTTTGCCATTGAAAAACATGTTTTTCATATACCAGAAATGTTTGAAGCTACTGACTGAATGAAAGGAGCTGGCATCTCACTCTCTTTGAATCTTCTTTATCATGCTAGGATTAGCAGGAAAAAGCAAAAAATTTCAGAATTGCACCTTGCAATGTGGAGATATTACTGTTTGTGCATTTACAATATTCATTGATTTTTGCCATTGAAAAACATGTTTTTCATATACCAGAAATGTTTGAAGCTACTGACTGAATGAAAGGAGCTGGCATCTCACTCTGTTTGAATCTTCTTTATCATGCTAGGATTAACAGGAAAAAGCTAAAAATTTCAGAATTGCACCGTGCAATGTGGAGATATTACTGTTTGTGCATTTACAATATTCATTGATTTTTGCCATTGAAAAACATGTTTTTCATATACCAGAAATGTTTGAAGCTACTGACTGAATGAAAGGAGCTGGCATCTCACTCTCTTTGAATCTTCTTTATCATGCTAGGATTAGCAGGAAAAAGCAAAAAATTTCAGAATTGCACCTTGCAATGTGGAGATATTACTGTTTGTGCATTTACAATATTCATTGATTTTTGCCATTGAAAAACATGTTTTTCATATACCAGAAATGTTTGAAGCTACTGACTGAATGAAAGGAGCTGGCATCTCACTCTCTTTGAATCTTCTTTATCATGCTAGTATTAACAGGAAAAAGCTAAAAATTTCAGAATTGCACCGTGCAATGTGGAGATATTACTGTTTGTGCATTTACAATATTCATTGATTTTTGCCATTGAAAAACATGTTTTTCATATACCAGAAATGTTTGAAGCTACTGACTGAATGAAAGGAGCTGGCATCTCACTCTCTTTGAATCTTCTTTATCATGCTAGGATTAGCAGGAAAAAGCAAAAAATTTCAGAATTGCACCTTGCAATGTGGAGATATTACTGTTTGTGCATTTACAATATTCATTGATTTTTGCCATTGAAAAACATGTTTTTCATATACCAGAAATGTTTGAAGCTACTGACTGAATGAAAGGAGCTGGCATCTCACTCTCTTTGAATCTTCTTTATCATGCTAGGATTAACAGGAAAAAGCAAAAAATTTCAGAATTGCACCTTGCAATGTGGAGATATTACTGTTTGTGCATTTACAATATTCATTGATTTTTGCCATTGAAAAACATGTTTTTCATATACCAGAAATGTTTGAAGCTACTGACTGAATGAAAGGAGCTGGCATCTCACTCTCTTTGAATCTTCTTTATCATGCTAGGATTAACAGGAAAAAGCTAAAAATTTCAGAATTGCACCGTGCAATGTGGAGATATTACTGTTTGTGCATTTACAATATTCATTGATTTTTGCCATTGAAAAACATGTTTTTCATATACCAGAAATGTTTGAAGCTACTGACTGAATGAAAGGAGCTGGCATCTCACTCTCTTTGAATCTTCTTTATCATGCTAGGATTAGCAGGAAAAAGCAAAAAATTTCAGAATTGCACCTTGCAATGTGGAGATATTACTGTTTGTGCATTTACAATATTCATTGATTTTTGCCATTGAAAAACATGTTTTTCATATACCAGAAATGTTTGAAGCTACTGACTGAATGAAAGGAGCTGGCATCTCACTCTGTTTGAATCTTCTTTATCATGCTAGGATTAACAGGAAAAAGCTAAAAATTTCAGAATTGCACCGTGCAATGTGGAGATATTACTGTTTGTGCATTTACAATATTCATTGATTTTTGCCATTGAAAAACATGTTTTTCATATACCAGAAATGTTTGAAGCTACTGACTGAATGAAAGGAGCTGGCATCTCACTCTCTTTGAATCTTCTTTATCATGCTAGGATTAGCAGGAAAAAGCAAAAAATTTCAGAATTGCACCTTGCAATGTGGAGATATTACTGTTTGTGCATTTACAATATTCATTGATTTTTGCCATTGAAAAACATGTTTTTCATATACCAGAAATGTTTGAAGCTACTGACTGAATGAAAGGAGCTGGCATCTCACTCTCTTTGAATCTTCTTTATCATGCTAGTATTAACAGGAAAAAGCTAAAAATTTCAGAATTGCACCGTGCAATGTGGAGATATTACTGTTTGTGCATTTACAATATTCATTGATTTTTGCCATTGAAAAACATGTTTTTCATATACCAGAAATGTTTGAAGCTACTGACTGAATGAAAGGAGCTGGCATCTCACTCTCTTTGAATCTTCTTTATCATGCTAGGATTAACAGGAAAAAGCTAAAAATTTCAGAATTGCACCGTGCAATGTGGAGATATTACTGTTTGTGCATTTACAATATTCATTGATTTTTGCCATTGAAAAACATGTTTTTCATATACCAGAAATGTTTGAAGCTACTGACTGAATGAAAGGAGCTGGCATCTCACTCTCTTTGAATCTTCTTTATCATGCTAGGATTAGCAGGAAAAAGCAAAAAATTTCAGAATTGCACCTTGCAATGTGGAGATATTACTGTTTGTGCATTTACAATATTCATTGATTTTTGCCATTGAAAAACGTTTTTCATATACCAGAAATGTTTGAAGCTACTGACTGAATGAAAGGAGCTGGCATCTCACTCTCTTTGAATCTTCTTTATCATGCTAGGATTAACAGGAAAAAGCAAAAAATTTCAGAATTGCACCTTGCAATGTGGAGATATTACTGTTTGTGCATTTACAATATTCATTGATTTTTGCCATTGAAAAACATGTTTTTCATATACCAGAAATGTTTGAAGCTACTGACTGAATGAAAGGAGCTGGCATCTCACTCTCTTTGAATCTTCTTTATCATGCTAGGATTAACAGGAAAAAGCTAAAAATTTCAGAATTGCACCGTGCAATGTGGAGATATTACTGTTTGTGCATTTACAATATTCATTGATTTTTGCCATTGAAAAACATGTTTTTCATATACCAGAAATGTTTGAAGCTACTGACTGAATGAAAGGAGCTGGCATCTCACTCTCTTTGAATCTTCTTTATCATGCTAGGATTAGCAGGAAAAAGCAAAAAATTTCAGAATTGCACCTTGCAATGTGGAGATATTACTGTTTGTGCATTTACAATATTCATTGATTTTTGCCATTGAAAAACATGTTTTTCATATACCAGAAATGTTTGAAGCTACTGACTGAATGAAAGGAGCTGGCATCTCACTCTCTTTGAATCTTCTTTATCATGCTAGGATTAACAGGAAAAAGCTAAAAATTTCAGAATTGCACCGTGCAATGTGGAGATATTACTGTTTGTGCATTTACAATATTCATTGATTTTTGCCATTGAAAAACATGTTTTTCATATACCAGAAATGTTTGAAGCTACTGACTGAATGAAAGGAGCTGGCATCTCACTCTCTTTGAATCTTCTTTATCATGCTAGGATTAGCAGGAAAAAGCAAAAAATTTCAGAATTGCACCTTGCAATGTGGAGATATTACTGTTTGTGCATTTACAATATTCATTGATTTTTGCCATTGAAAAACATGTTTTTCATATACCAGAAATGTTTGAAGCTACTGACTGAATGAAAGGAGCTGGCATCTCACTCTCTTTGAATCTTCTTTATCATGCTAGGATTAACAGGAAAAAGCAAAAAATTTCAGAATTGCACCTTGCAATGTGGAGATATTACTGTTTGTGCATTTACAATATTCATTGATTTTTGCCATTGAAAAACATGTTTTTCATATACCAGAAATGTTTGAAGCTACTGACTGAATGAAAGGAGCTGGCATCTCACTCTCTTTGAATCTTCTTTATCATGCTAGGATTAACAGGAAAAAGCTAAAAATTTCAGAATTGCACCGTGCAATGTGGAGATATTACTGTTTGTGCATTTACAATATTCATTGATTTTTGCCATTGAAAAACATGTTTTTCATATACCAGAAATGTTTGAAGCTACTGACTGAATGAAAGGAGCTGGCATCTCACTCTCTTTGAATCTTCTTTATCATGCTAGGATTAGCAGGAAAGCAAAAAATTTCAGAATTGCACCTTGCAATGTGGAGATATTACTGTTTGTGCATTTTTCAATAGCAAAAATCAATGAATATTGTAAATGCACAAACAGTAATATTTTAGCTTTTTCCTGTTAATCCTAGCATGATAAAGAAGATTCAAAGAGAGTGAGATGCCAGCTCCTTTCATTCAGTCAGTAGCTTCAAACATTTCTGGTATATGAAAAACATGTTTTTCAATGGCAAAAATCAATGAATATTGTAAATGCACAAACAGTAATATCTCCACATTGCAAGGTGCAATTCTGAAATTTTTTGCTTTTTCCTGCTAATCCTAGCATGATAAAGAAGATTCAAAGAGAGTGAGATGCCAGCTCCTTTCATTCAGTCAGTAGCTTCAAACATTTCTGGTATATGAAAAACATGTTTTTCAATGGCAAAAATCAATGAATATTGTAAATGCACAAACAGTAATATCTCCACATTGCAAGGTGCAATTCTGAAATTTTTTGCTTTTTCCTGCTAATCCTAGCATGTTAAAGAAGATTCAAAGAGAGTGAGATGCCAGCTCCTTTCATTCAGTCAGTAGCTTCAAACATTTCTGGTATATGAAAAACATGTTTTTCAATGTCAAAAATCAATGAATATTGTAAATGCACAAACAGTAATATCTCCACATTGCACGGTGCAATTCTGAAATTTTTAGCTTTTTCCTGTTAATCCTAGCATGATAAAGAAGATTCAAAGAGAGTGAGATGCCAGCTCCTTTCATTCAGTCAGTAGCTTCAAACATTTCTGGTATATGAAAAACATGTTTTTCAATGGCAAAAATCAATGAATATTGTAAATGCACAAACAGTAATATCTCCACATTGCAAGGTGCAATTCTGAAATTTTTTGCTTTTTCCTGTTAATCCTAGCATGATAAAGAAGATTCAAAGAGAGTGAGATGCCAGCTCCTTTCATTCAGTCAGTAGCTTCAAACATTTCTGGTATATGAAAAACATGTTTTTCAATGGCAAAAATCAATGAATATTGTAAATGCACAAACAGTAATATCTCCACATTGCAAGGTGCAATTCTGAAATTTTTTGCTTTTTCCTGCTAATCCTAGCATGATAAAGAAGATTCAAAGAGAGTGAGATGCCAGCTCCTTTCATTCAGTCAGTAGCTTCAAACATTTCTGGTATATGAAAAACATGTTTTTCAATGGCAAAAATCAATGAATATTGTAAATGCACAAACAGTAATATCTCCACATTGCACGGTGCAATTCTGAAATTTTTAGCTTTTTCCTGTTAATCCTAGCATGATAAAGAAGATTCAAAGAGAGTGAGATGCCAGCTCCTTTCATTCAGTCAGTAGCTTCAAACATTTCTGGTATATGAAAAACATGTTTTTCAATGGCAAAAATCAATGAATATTGTAAATGCACAAACAGTAATATCTCCACATTGCAAGGTGCAATTCTGAAATTTTTTGCTTTTTCCTGCTAATCCTAGCATGATAAAGAAGATTCAAAGAGAGTGAGATGCCAGCTCCTTTCATTCAGTCAGTAGCTTCAAACATTTCTGGTATATGAAAAACATGTTTTTCAATGGCAAAAATCAATGAATATTGTAAATGCACAAACAGTAATATCTCCACATTGCACGGTGCAATTCTGAAATTTTTAGCTTTTTCCTGTTAATCCTAGCATGATAAAGAAGATTCAAAGAGAGTGAGATGCCAGCTCCTTTCATTCAGTCAGTAGCTTCAAACATTTCTGGTATATGAAAAACATGTTTTTCAATGGCAAAAATCAATGAATATTGTAAATGCACAAACAGTAATATCTCCACATTGCACGGTGCAATTCTGAAATTTTTAGCTTTTTCCTGTTAATCCTAGCATGATAAAGAAGATTCAAAGAGAGTGAGATGCCAGCTCCTTTCATTCAGTCAGTAGCTTCAAACATTTCTGGTATATGAAAAACATGTTTTTCAATGGCAAAAATCAATGAATATTGTAAATGCACAAACAGTAATATCTCCACATTGCAAGGTGCAATTCTGAAATTTTTTGCTTTTTCCTGCTAATCCTAGCATGATAAAGAAGATTCAAAGAGAGTGAGATGCCAGCTCCTTTCATTCAGTCAGTAGCTTCAAACATTTCTGGTATATGAAAAACATGTTTTTCAATGGCAAAAATCAATGAATATTGTAAATGCACAAACAGTAATATCTCCACATTGCAAGGTGCAATTCTGAAATTTTTAGCTTTTTCCTGTTAATCCTAGCATGATAAAGAAGATTCAAAGAGAGTGAGATGCCAGCTCCTTTCATTCAGTCAGTAGCTTCAAACATTTCTGGTATATGAAAAACATGTTTTTCAATGGCAAAAATCAATGAATATTGTAAATGCACAAACAGTAATATCTCCACATTGCAAGGTGCAATTCTGAAATTTTTAGCTTTTTCCTGTTAATCCTAGCATGATAAAGAAGATTCAAAGAGAGTGAGATGCCAGCTCCTTTCATTCAGTCAGTAGCTTCAAACATTTCTGGTATATGAAAAACATGTTTTTCAATGGCAAAAATCAATGAATATTGTAAATGCACAAACAGTAATATCTCCACATTGCAAGGTGCAATTCTGAAATTTTTTGCTTTTTCCTGCTAATCCTAGCATGATAAAGAAGATTCAAAGAGAGTGAGATGCCAGCTCCTTTCATTCAGTCAGTAGCTTCAAACATTTCTGGTATATGAAAAACATGTTTTTCAATGGCAAAAATCAATGAATATTGTAAATGCACAAACAGTAATATCTCCACATTGCACGGTGCAATTCTGAAATTTTTAGCTTTTTCCTGTTAATCCTAGCATGATAAAGAAGATTCAAAGAGAGTGAGATGCCAGCTCCTTTCATTCAGTCAGTAGCTTCAAACATTTCTGGTATATGAAAAACATGTTTTTCAATGGCAAAAATCAATGAATATTGTAAATGCACAAACAGTAATATCTCCACATTGCAAGGTGCAATTCTGAAATTTTTTGCTTTTTCCTGCTAATCCTAGCATGATAAAGAAGATTCAAAGAGAGTGAGATGCCAGCTCCTTTCATTCAGTCAGTAGCTTCAAACATTTCTGGTATATGAAAAACATGTTTTTCAATGGCAAAAATCAATGAATATTGTAAATGCACAAACAGTAATATCTCCACATTGCAAGGTGCAATTCTGAAATTTTTTGCTTTTTCCTGTTAATCCTAGCATGATAAAGAAGATTCAAAGAGAGTGAGATGCCAGCTCCTTTCATTCAGTCAGTAGCTTCAAACATTTCTGGTATATGAAAAACATGTTTTTCAATGGCAAAAATCAATGAATATTGTAAATGCACAAACAGTAATATCTCCACATTGCAAGGTGCAATTCTGAAATTTTTTGCTTTTTCCTGCTAATCCTAGCATGATAAAGAAGATTCAAAGAGAGTGAGATGCCAGCTCCTTTCATTCAGTCAGTAGCTTCAAACATTTCTGGACGTTTTTCAATGGCAAAAATCAATGAATATTGTAAATGCACAAACAGTAATATCTCCACATTGCAAGGTGCAATTCTGAAATTTTTTGCTTTTTCCTGTTAATCCTAGCATGATAAAGAAGATTCAAAGAGAGTGAGATGCCAGCTCCTTTCATTCAGTCAGTAGCTTCAAACATTTCTGGTATATGAAAAACATGTTTTTCAATGGCAAAAATCAATGAATATTGTAAATGCACAAACAGTAATATCTCCACATTGCAAGGTGCAATTCTGAAATTTTTTGCTTTTTCCTGCTAATCCTAGCATGATAAAGAAAATTCAAAGAGAGTGAGATGCCAGCTCCTTTCATTCAGTCAGTAGCTTCAAACATTTCTGGTATATGAAAAACATGTTTTTCAATGGCAAAAATCAATGAATATTGTAAATGCACAAACAGTAATATCTCCACATTGCACGGTGCAATTCTGAAATTTTTAGCTTTTTCCTGTTAATCCTAGCATGATAAAGAAGATTCAAAGAGAGTGAGATGCCAGCTCCTTTCATTCAGTCAGTAGCTTCAAACATTTCTGGTATATGAAAAACATGTTTTTCAATGGCAAAAATCAATGAATATTGTAAATGCACAAACAGTAATATCTCCACATTGCAAGGTGCAATTCTGAAATTTTTTGCTTTTTCCTGCTATTCCTAGCATGATAAAGAAGATTCAAAGAGAGTGAGATGCCAGCTCCTTTCATTCAGTCAGTAGCTTCAAACATTTCTGGTATATGAAAAACATGTTTTTCAATGGCAAAAATCAATGAATATTGTAAATGCACAAACAGTAATATCTCCACATTGCAAGGTGCAATTCTGAAATTTTTTGCTTTTTCCTGTTAATCCTAGCATGATAAAGAAGATTCAAAGAGAGTGAGATGCCAGCTCCTTTCATTCTGTCAGTAGCTTCAAACATTTCTGGTATATGAAAAACATGTTTTTCAATGGCAAAAATCAATGAATATTGTAAATGCACAAACAGTAATATCTCCACATTGCAAGGTGCAATTCTGAAATTTTTTGCTTTTTCCTGCTAATCCTAGCATGATAAAGAAGATTCAAAGAGAGTGAGATGCCAGCTCCTTTCATTCAGTCAGTAGCTTCAAACATTTCTGGACGTTTTTCAATGGCAAAAATCAATGAATATTGTAAATGCACAAACAGTAATATCTCCACATTGCAAGGTGCAATTCTGAAATTTTTTGCTTTTTCCTGTTAATCCTAGCATGATAAAGAAGATTCAAAGAGAGTGAGATGCCAGCTCCTTTCATTCAGTCAGTAGCTTCAAACATTTCTGGTATATGAAAAACATGTTTTTCAATGGCAAAAATCAATGAATATTGTAAATGCACAAACAGTAATATCTCCACATTGCAAGGTGCAATTCTGAAATTTTTTGCTTTTTCCTGCTAATCCTAGCATGATAAAGAAGATTCAAAGAGAGTGAGATGCCAGCTCCTTTCATTCAGTCAGTAGCTTCAAACATTTCTGGTATATGAAAAACATGTTTTTCAATGGCAAAAATCAATGAATATTGTAAATGCACAAACAGTAATATCTCCACATTGCAAGGTGCAATTCTGAAATTTTTTGCTTTTTCCTGCTAATCCTAGCATGATAAAGAAGATTCAAAGAGAGTGAGATGCCAGCTCCTTTCATTCAGTCAGTAGCTTCAAACATTTCTGGTATATGAAAAACGTTTTTCAATGGCAAAAATCAATGAATATTGTAAATGCACAAACAGTAATATCTCCACATTGCAAGGTGCAATTCTGAAATTTTTAGCTTTTTCCTGTTAATCCTAGCATGATAAAGAAGATTCAAAGAGAGTGAGATGCCAGCTCCTTTCATTCAGTCAGTAGCTTCAAACATTTCTGGATGTTTTTCAATGGCAAAAATCAATGAATATTGTAAATGCACAAACAGTAATATCTCCACATTGCAAGGTGCAATTCTGAAATTTTTTGCTTTTTCCTGTTAATCCTAGCATGATAAAGAAGATTCAAAGAGAGTGAGATGCCAGCTCCTTTCATTCAGTCAGTAGCTTCAAACATTTCTGGTATATGAAAAACATGTTTTTCAATGGCAAAAATCAATGAATATTGTAAATGCACAAACAGTAATATCTCCACATTGCAAGGTGCAATTCTGAAATTTTTTGCTTTTTCCTGCTAATCCTAGCATGATAAAGAAGATTCAAAGAGAGTGAGATGCCAGCTCCTTTCATTCAGTCAGTAGCTTCAAACATTTCTGGTATATGAAAAACATGTTTTTCAATGGCAAAAATCAATGAATATTGTAAATGCACAAACAGTAATATCTCCACATTGCAAGGTGCAATTCGGAAATTTTTTGCTTTTTCCTGCTAATCCTAGCATGATAAAGAAGATTCAAAGAGAGTGAGATGCCAGCTCCTTTCATTCAGTCAGTAGCTTCAAACATTTCTGGTATATGAAAAACATGTTTTTCAATGGCAAAAATCAATGAATATTGTAAATGCACAAACAGTAATATCTCCACATTGCAAAGTGCAATTCTGAAATTTTTTGCTTTTTCCTGTTAATCCTAGCATGATAAAGAAGATTCAAAGAGAGTGAGATGCCAGCTCCTTTCATTCAGTCAGTAGCTTCAAACATTTCTGGTATATGAAAAACATGTTTTTCAATGGCAAAAATCAATGAATATTGTAAATGCACAAACAGTAATATCTCCACATTGCAAGGTGCAATTCTGAAATTTTTTGCTTTTTCCTGCTAATCCTAGCATGATAAAGAAGATTCAAAGAGAGTGAGATGCCAGCTCCTTTCATTCAGTCAGTAGCTTCAAACATTTCTGGTATATGAAAAACATGTTTTTCAATGGCAAAAATCAATGAATATTGTAAATGCACAAACAGTAATATCTCCACATTGCACGGTGCAATTCTGAAATTTTTAGCTTTTTCCTGTTAATCCTAGCATGATAAAGAAGATTCAAAGAGAGTGAGATGCCAGCTCCTTTCATTCAGTCAGTAGCTTCAAACATTTCTGGTATATGAAAAACGTTTTTCAATGGCAAAAATCAATGAATATTGTAAATGCACAAACAGTAATATCTCCACATTGCAAGGTGCAATTCTGAAATTTTTTGCTTTTTCCTGCTAATCCTAGCATGATAAAGAAGATTCAAAGAGAGTGAGATGCCAGCTCCTTTCATTCAGTCAGTAGCTTCAAACATTTCTGGTATATGAAAAACATGTTTTTCAATGGCAAAAATCAATGAATATTGTAAATGCACAAACAGTAATATCTCCACATTGCACGGTGCAATTCTGAAATTTTTAGCTTTTTCCTGTTAATCCTAGCATGATAAAGAAGATTCAAAGAGAGTGAGATGCCAGCTCCTTTCATTCAGTCAGTAGCTTCAAACATTTCTGGTATATGAAAAACATGTTTTTCAATGGCAAAAATCAATGAATATTGTAAATGCACAAACAGTAATATCTCCACATTGCAAGGTGCAATTCTGAAATTTTTTGCTTTTTCCTGTTAATCCTAGCATGATAAAGAAGATTCAAAGAGAGTGAGATGCCAGCTCCTTTCATTCAGTCAGTAGCTTCAAACATTTCTGGTATATGAAAAACATGTTTTTCAATGGCAAAAATCAATGAATATTGTAAATGCACAAACAGTAATATCTCCACATTGCACGGTGCAATTCTGAAATTTTTAGCTTTTTCCTGTTAATCCTAGCATGATAAAGAAGATTCAAAGAGAGTGAGATGCCAGCTCCTTTCATTCAGTCAGTAGCTTCAAACATTTCTGGTATATGAAAAACATGTTTTTCAATGGCAAAAATCAATGAATATTGTAAATGCACAAACAGTAATATCTCCACATTGCAAGGTGCAATTCTGAAATTTTTTGCTTTTTCCTGCTAATCCTAGCATGATAAAGAAGATTCAAAGAGAGTGAGATGCCAGCTCCTTTCATTCAGTCAGTAGCTTCAAACATTTCTGGTATATGAAAAACATGTTTTTCAATGGCAAAAATCAATGAATATTGTAAATGCACAAACAGTAATATCTCCACATTGCACGGTGCAATTCTGAAATTTTTAGCTTTTTCCTGTTAATCCTAGCATGATAAAGAAGATTCAAAGAGAGTGAGATGCCAGCTCCTTTCATTCAGTCAGTAGCTTCAAACATTTCTGGTATATGAAAAACATGTTTTTCAATGGCAAAAATCAATGAATATTGTAAATGCACAAACAGTAATATCTCCACATTGCAAGGTGCAATTCTGAAATTTTTTGCTTTTTCCTGTTAATCCTAGCATGATAAAGAAGATTCAAAGAGAGTGAGATGCCAGCTCCTTTCATTCAGTCAGTAGCTTCAAACATTTCTGGTATATGAAAAACATGTTTTTCAATGGCAAAAATCAATGAATATTGTAAATGCACAAACAGTAATATCTCCACATTGCAAGGTGCAATTCTGAAATTTTTTGCTTTTTCCTGCTAATCCTAGCATGATAAAGAAGATTCAAAGAGAGTGAGATGCCAGCTCCTTTCATTCAGTCAGTAGCTTCAAACATTTCTGGTATATGAAAAACATGTTTTTCAATGGCAAAAATCAATGAATATTGTAAATGCACAAACAGTAATATCTCCACATTGCACGGTGCAATTCTGAAATTTTTAGCTTTTTCCTGTTAATCCTAGCATGATAAAGAAGATTCAAAGAGAGTGAGATGCCAGCTCCTTTCATTCAGTCAGTAGCTTCAAACATTTCTGGTATATGAAAAACATGTTTTTCAATGGCAAAAATCAATGAATATTGTAAATGCACAAACAGTAATATCTCCACATTGCAAGGTGCAATTCTGAAATTTTTTGCTTTTTCCTGCTAATCCTAGCATGATAAAGAAGATTCAAAGAGAGTGAGATGCCAGCTCCTTTCATTCAGTCAGTAGCTTCAAACATTTCTGGTATATGAAAAACATGTTTTTCAATGGCAAAAATCAATGAATATTGTAAATGCACAAACAGTAATATCTCCACATTGCACGGTGCAATTCTGAAATTTTTAGCTTTTTCCTGTTAATACTAGCATGATAAAGAAGATTCAAAGAGAGTGAGATGCCAGCTCCTTTCATTCAGTCAGTAGCTTCAAACATTTCTGGTATATGAAAAACATGTTTTTCAATGGCAAAAATCAATGAATATTGTAAATGCACAAACAGTAATATCTCCACATTGCACGGTGCAATTCTGAAATTTTTAGCTTTTTCCTGTTAATCCTAGCATGATAAAGAAGATTCAAAGAGAGTGAGATGCCAGCTCCTTTCATTCAGTCAGTAGCTTCAAACATTTCTGGTATATGAAAAACATGTTTTTCAATGGCAAAAATCAATGAATATTGTAAATGCACAAACAGTAATATCTCCACATTGCAAGGTGCAATTCTGAAATTTTTTGCTTTTTCCTGCTAATCCTAGCATGATAAAGAAGATTCAAAGAGAGTGAGATGCCAGCTCCTTTCATTCAGTCAGTAGCTTCAAACATTTCTGGTATATGAAAAACATGTTTTTCAATGGCAAAAATCAATGAATATTGTAAATGCACAAACAGTAATATCTCCACATTGCACGGTGCAATTCTGAAATTTTTAGCTTTTTCCTGTTAATCCTAGCATGATAAAGAAGATTCAAAGAGAGTGAGATGCCAGCTCCTTTCATTCAGTCAGTAGCTTCAAACATTTCTGGTATATGAAAAACATGTTTTTCAATGGCAAAAATCAATGAATATTGTAAATGCACAAACAGTAATATCTCCACATTGCAAGGTGCAATTCTGAAATTTTTTGCTTTTTCCTGCTAATCCTAGCATGATAAAGAAGATTCAAAGAGAGTGAGATGCCAGCTCCTTTCATTCAGTCAGTAGCTTCAAACATTTCTGGTATATGAAAAACATGTTTTTCAATGGCAAAAATCAATGAATATTGTAAATGCACAAACAGTAATATCTCCACATTGCACGGTGCAATTCTGAAATTTTTAGCTTTTTCCTGTTAATCCTAGCATGATAAAGAAGATTCAAAGAGAGTGAGATGCCAGCTCCTTTCATTCAGTCAGTAGCTTCAAACATTTCTGGTATATGAAAAACATGTTTTTCAATGGCAAAAATCAATGAATATTGTAAATGCACAAACAGTAATATCTCCACATTGCAAGGTGCAATTCTGAAATTTTTTGCTTTTTCCTGCTAATCCTAGCATGATAAAGAAGATTCAAAGAGAGTGAGATGCCAGCTCCTTTCATTCAGTCAGTAGCTTCAAACATTTCTGGTATATGAAAAACATGTTTTTCAATGGCAAAAATCAATGAATATTGTAAATGCACAAACAGTAATATCTCCACATTGCACGGTGCAATTCTGAAATTTTTAGCTTTTTCCTGTTAATCCTAGCATGATAAAGAAGATTCAAAGAGAGTGAGATGCCAGCTCCTTTCATTCAGTCAGTAGCTTCAAACATTTCTGGTATATGAAAAACATGTTTTTCAATGGCAAAAATCAATGAATATTGTAAATGCACGAACAGTAATATCTCCACATTGCACGGTGCAATTCTGAAATTTTTAGCTTTTTCCTGTTAATCCTAGCATGATAAAGAAGATTCAAAGAGAGTGAGATGCCAGCTCCTTTCATTCAGTCAGTAGCTTCAAACATTTCTGGTATATGAAAAACATGTTTTTCAATGGCAAAAATCAATGAATATTGTAAATGCACAAACAGTAATATCTCCACATTGCAAGGTGCAATTCTGAAATTTTTTGCTTTTTCCTGCTAATCCTAGCATGATAAAGAAGATTCAAAGAGAGTGAGATGCCAGCTCCTTTCATTCAGTCAGTAGCTTCAAACATTTCTGGTATATGAAAAACATGTTTTTCAATGGCAAAAATCAATGAATATTGTAAATGCACAAACAGTAATATCTCCACATTGCACGGTGCAATTCTGAAATTTTTAGCTTTTTCCTGTTAATCCTAGCATGATAAAGAAGATTCAAAGAGAGTGAGATGCCAGCTCCTTTCATTCAGTCAGTAGCTTCAAACATTTCTGGTATATGAAAAACATGTTTTTCAATGGCAAAAATCAATGAATATTGTAAATGCACAAACAGTAATATTTCCACATTGCAAGGTGCAATTCTGAAATTTTTTGCTTTTTCCTGCTAATCCTAGCATGATAAAGAAGATTCAAAGAGAGTGAGATGCCAGCTCCTTTCATTCAGTCAGTAGCTTCAAACATTTCTGGTATATGAAAAACATGTTTTTCAATGGCAAAAATCAATGAATATTGTAAATGCACAAACAGTAATATCTCCACATTGCAAGGTGCAATTCTGAAATTTTTTGCTTTTTCCTGCTAATCCTAGCATGATAAAGAAGATTCAAAGAGAGTGAGATGCCAGCTCCTTTCATTCAGTCAGTAGCTTCAAACATTTCTGGTATATGAAAAACATGTTTTTCAATGGCAAAAATCAATGAATATTGTAAATGCACAAACAGTAATATCTCCACATTGCACGGTGCAATTCTGAAATTTTTAGCTTTTTCCTGTTAATCCTAGCATGATAAAGAAGATTCAAAGAGAGTGAGATGCCAGCTCCTTTCATTCAGTCAGTAGCTTCAAACATTTCTGGTATATGAAAAACATGTTTTTCAATGGCAAAAATCAATGAATATTGTAAATGCACAAACAGTAATATCTCCACATTGCAAGGTGCAATTCTGAAATTTTTTGCTTTTTCCTGCTAATCCTAGCATGATAAAGAAGATTCAAAGAGAGTGAGATGCCAGCTCCTTTCATTCAGTCAGTAGCTTCAAACATTTCTGGTATATGAAAAACATGTTTTTCAATGGCAAAAATCAATGAATATTGTAAATGCACAAACAGTAATATCTCCACATTGCACGGTGCAATTCTGAAATTTTTAGCTTTTTCCTGTTAATCCTAGCATGATAAAGAAGATTCAAAGAGAGTGAGATGCCAGCTCCTTTCATTCAGTCAGTAGCTTCAAACATTTCTGGTATATGAAAAACATGTTTTTCAATGGCAAAAATCAATGAATATTGTAAATGCACAAACAGTAATATCTCCACATTGCAAGGTGCAATTCTGAAATTTTTTGCTTTTTCCTGCTAATCCTAGCATGATAAAGAAGATTCAAAGAGAGTGAGATGCCAGCTCCTTTCATTCAGTCAGTAGCTTCAAACATTTCTGGTATATGAAAAACATGTTTTTCAATGGCAAAAATCAATGAATATTGTAAATGCACAAACAGTAATATCTCCACATTGCACGGTGCAATTCTGAAATTTTTAGCTTTTTCCTGTTAATCCTAGCATGATAAAGAAGATTCAAAGAGAGTGAGATGCCAGCTCCTTTCATTCAGTCAGTAGCTTCAAACATTTCTGGTGTATGAAAAACATGTTTTTCAATGGCAAAAATCAATGAATATTGTAAATGCACGAACAGTAATATCTCCACATTGCACGGTGCAATTCTGAAATTTTTAGCTTTTTCCTGTTAATCCTAGCATGATAAAGAAGATTCAAAGAGAGTGAGATGCCAGCTCCTTTCATTCAGTCAGTAGCTTCAAACATTTCTGGTATATGAAAAACATGTTTTTCAATGGCAAAAATCAATGAATATTGTAAATGCACAAATAGTAATATCTCCACATTGCAAGGTGCAATTCTGAAATTTTTTGCTTTTTCCTGTTAATCCTAGCATGATAAAGAAGATTCAAAGAGAGTGAGATGCCAGCTCCTTTCATTCAGTCAGTAGCTTCAAACATTTCTGGTATATGAAAAACATGTTTTTCAATGGCAAAAATCAATGAATATTGTAAATGCACAAACAGTAATATCTCCACATTGCACGGTGCAATTCTGAAATTTTTAGCTTTTTCCTGTTAATCCTAGCATGATAAAGAAGATTCAAAGAGAGTGAGATGCCAGCTCCTTTCATTCAGTCAGTAGCTTCAAACATTTCTGGTATATGAAAAACATGTTTTTCAATGGCAAAAATCAATGAATATTGTAAATGCACAAACAGTAATATCTCCACATTGCAAGGTGCAATTCTGAAATTTTTTGCTTTTTCCTGTTAATCCTAGCATGATAAAGAAGATTCAAAGAGAGTGAGATGCCAGCTCCTTTCATTCAGTCAGTAGCTTCAAACATTTCTGGTATATGAAAAACATGTTTTTCAATGGCAAAAATCAATGAATATTGTAAATGCACAAACAGTAATATCTCCACATTGCAAGGTGCAATTCTGAAATTTTTTGCTTTTTCCTGCTAATCCTAGCATGATAAAGAAGATTCAAAGAGAGTGAGATGCCAGCTCCTTTCATTCAGTCAGTAGCTTCAAACATTTCTGGTATATGAAAAACATGTTTTTCAATGGCAAAAATCAATGAATATTGTAAATGCACAAACAGTAATATCTCCACATTGCACGGTGCAATTCTGAAATTTTTAGCTTTTTCCTGTTAATCCTAGCATGATAAAGAAGATTCAAAGAGAGTGAGATGCCAGCTCCTTTCATTCAGTCAGTAGCTTCAAACATTTCTGGTATATGAAAAACATGTTTTTCAATGGCAAAAATCAATGAATATTGTAAATGCACAAACAGTAATATCTCCACATTGCAAGGTGCAATTCTGAAATTTTTTGCTTTTTCCTGCTAATCCTAGCATGATAAAGAAGATTCAAAGAGAGTGAGATGCCAGCTCCTTTCATTCAGTCAGTAGCTTCAAACATTTCTGGTATATGAAAAACATGTTTTTCAATGGCAAAAATCAATGAATATTGTAAATGCACAAACAGTAATATCTCCACATTGCAAGGTGCAATTCTGAAATTTTTTGCTTTTTCCTGCTAATCCTAGCATGATAAAGAAGATTCAAAGAGAGTGAGATGCCAGCTCCTTTCATTCAGTCAGTAGCTTCAAACATTTCTGGACGTTTTTCAATGGCAAAAATCAATGAATATTGTAAATGCACAAACAGTAATATCTCCACATTGCAAGGTGCAATTCTGAAATTTTTTGCTTTTTCCTGTTAATCCTAGCATGATAAAGAAGATTCAAAGAGAGTG
The DNA here is from genome assembly GCF_046119375.1 of Phyllobates terribilis. Taxonomy (NCBI): domain Eukaryota; kingdom Metazoa; phylum Chordata; class Amphibia; order Anura; family Dendrobatidae; genus Phyllobates; species Phyllobates terribilis. The sequence continues at coordinate 38,761 of NW_027366341.1, read as the reverse complement.
AGATGCCAGCTCCTTTCATTCAGTCAGTAGCTTCAAACATTTCTGGTATATGAAAAACATGTTTTTCAATGGCAAAAATCAATGAATATTGTAAATGCACACACAGTAATATCTCCACATTGCAAGGTGCAATTCTGAAATTTTTTGCTTTTTCCTGCTAATCCTAGCATGATAAAGAAGATTCAAAGAGAGTGAGATGCCAGCTCCTTTCATTCAGTCAGTAGCTTCAAACATTTCTGGTATATGAAAAACATGTTTTTCAATGGCAAAAATCAATGAATATTGTAAATGCACAAACAGTAATATCTCCACATTGCAAGGTGCAATTCTGAAATTTTTTGCTTTTTCCTGCTAATCCTAGCATGATAAAGAAGATTCAAAGAGAGTGAGATGCCAGCTCCTTTCATTCAGTCAGTAGCTTCAAACATTTCTGGTATATGAAAAACGTTTTTCAATGGCAAAAATCAATGAATATTGTAAATGCACAAACAGTAATATCTCCACATTGCAAGGTGCAATTCTGAAATTTTTAGCTTTTTCCTGTTAATCCTAGCATGATAAAGAAGATTCAAAGAGAGTGAGATGCCAGCTCCTTTCATTCAGTCAGTAGCTTCAAACATTTCTGGATGTTTTTCAATGGCAAAAATCAATGAATATTGTAAATGCACAAACAGTAATATCTCCACATTGCAAGGTGCAATTCTGAAATTTTTTGCTTTTTCCTGTTAATCCTAGCATGATAAAGAAGATTCAAAGAGAGTGAGATGCCAGCTCCTTTCATTCAGTCAGTAGCTTCAAACATTTCTGGTATATGAAAAACATGTTTTTCAATGGCAAAAATCAATGAATATTGTAAATGCACAAACAGTAATATCTCCACATTGCAAGGTGCAATTCTGAAATTGTTTGCTTTTTCCTGCTAATCCTAGCATGATAAAGAAGATTCAAAGAGAGTGAGATGCCAGCTCCTTTCATTCAGTCAGTAGCTTCAAACATTTCTGGTATATGAAAAACATGTTTTTCAATGGCAAAAATCAATGAATATTGTAAATGCACAAACAGTAATATCTCCACATTGCAAGGTGCAATTCTGAAATTTTTTGCTTTTTCCTGCTAATCCTAGCATGATAAAGAAGATTCAAAGAGAGTGAGATGCCAGCTCCTTTCATTCAGTCAGTAGCTTCAAACATTTCTGGTATATGAAAAACATGTTTTTCAATGGCAAAAATCAATGAATATTGTAAATGCACAAACAGTAATATCTCCACATTGCAAGGTGCAATTCTGAAATTTTTTGCTTTTTCCTGTTAATCCTAGCATGATAAAGATTCAAAGAGAGTGAGATGCCAGCTCCTTTCATTCAGTCAGTAGCTTCAAACATTTCTGGTATATGAAAAACATGTTTTTCAATGGCAAAAATCAATGAATATTGTAAATGCACAAGCAGTAATATCTCCACATTGCAAGGTGCAATTCTGAAATTTTTTGCTTTTTCCTGCTAATCCTAGCATGATAAAGAAGATTCAAAGAGAGTGAGATGCCAGCTCCTTTCATTCAGTCAGTAGCTTCAAACATTTCTGGTATATGAAAAACATGTTTTTCAATGGCAAAAATCAATGAATATTGTAAATGCACAAACAGTAATATCTCCACATTGCAAGGTGCAATTCTGAAATTTTTTGCTTTTTCCTGCTAATCCTAGCATGATAAAGAAGATTCAAAGAGAGTGAGATGCCAGCTCCTTTCATTCAGTCAGTAGCTTCAAACATTTCTGGTATATGAAAAACATGTTTTTCAATGGCAAAAATCAATGAATATTGTAAATGCACAAACAGTAATATCTCCACATTGCACGGTGCAATTCTGAAATTTTTAGCTTTTTCCTGTTAATCCTAGCATGATAAAGAAGATTCAAAGAGAGTGAGATGCCAGCTCCTTTCATTCAGTCAGTAGCTTCAAACATTTCTGGTATATGAAAAACATGTTTTTCAATGGCAAAAATCAATGAATATTGTAAATGCACAAACAGTAATATCTCCACATTGCAAGGTGCAATTCTGAAATTTTTTGCTTTTTCCTGCTAATCCTAGCATGATAAAGAAGATTCAAAGAGAGTGAGATGCCAGCTCCTTTCATTCAGTCAGTAGCTTCAAACATTTCTGGACGTTTTTCAATGGCAAAAATCAATGAATATTGTAAATGCACAAACAGTAATATCTCCACATTGCAAGGTGCAATTCTGAAATTTTTTGCTTTTTCCTGTTAATCCTAGCATGATAAAGAAGATTCAAAGAGAGTGAGATGCCAGCTCCTTTCATTCAGTCAGTAGCTTCAAACATTTCTGGTATATGAAAAACATGTTTTTCAATGGCAAAAATCAATGAATATTGTAAATGCACAAACAGTAATATCTCCACATTGCAAGGTGCAATTCTGAAATTTTTTGCTTTTTCCTGCTAATCCTAGCATGATAAAGAAGATTCAAAGAGAGTGAGATGCCAGCTCCTTTCATTCAGTCAGTAGCTTCAATCATTTCTGGATGTTTTTCAATGGCAAAATCAATGAATATTGTAAATGCACAAACAGTAATATCTCCACATTGCAAGGTGCAATTCTGAAATTTTTTGCTTTTTCCAGTTAATCCTAGCATGATAAAGAAGATTCAAAGAGAGTGAGATGCCAGCTCCTTTCATTCAGTCAGTAGCTTCAAACATTTCTGGTATATGAAAAACATGTTTTTCAATGGCAAAAATCAATGAATATTGTAAATGCACAAACAGTAATATCTCCACATTGCAAGGTGCAATTCTGAAATTTTTTGCTTTTTCCTGCTAATCCTAGCATGATAAAGAAGATTCAAAGAGAGTGAGATGCCAGCTCCTTTCATTCAGTCAGTAGCTTCAAACATTTCTGGTATATGAAAAACATGTTTTTCAATGGCAAAAATCAATGAATATTGTAAATGCACAAACAGTAATATCTCCACATTGCAAGGTGCAATTCGGAAATTTTTGCTTTTTCCTGCTAATCCTAGCATGATAAAGAAGATTCAAAGAGAGTGAGATGCCAGCTCCTTTCATTCAGTCAGTAGCTTCAAACATTTCTGGTATATGAAAAAATTGTTTTTCAATGGCAAAAATCAATGAATATTGTAAATGCACAAACAGTAATATCTCCACATTGCAAGGTGCAATTCTGAAATTTTTTGCTTTTTCCTGTTAATCCTAGCATGATAAAGAAGATTCAAAGAGAGTGAGATGCCAGCTCCTTTCATTCAGTCAGTAGCTCAAACATTTCTGGTATATGAAAAACATGTTTTTCAATGGCAAAAATCAATGAATATTGTAAATGCACAAACAGTAATATCTCCACATTGCAAGGTGCAATTCTGAAATTTTTTGCTTTTTCCTGTTAATCCTAGCATGATAAAGAAGATTCAAAGAGAGTGAGATGCCAGCTCCTTTCATTCAGTCAGTAGCTTCAAACATTTCTGGTATATGAAAAACGTTTTTCAATGGCAAAAATCATGAATATTGTAAATGCACAAACAGTAATATCTCCACATTGCAAGGTGCAATTCTGAAATTTTTTGCTTTTTCCTGCTAATCCTAGCATGATAAAGTAGATTCAAAGAGAGTGAGATGCCAGCTCCTTTCATTCAGTCAGTAGCTTCAAACATTTCTGGTATATGAAAAACGTTTTTCAATGGCAAAAATCAATGAATATTGTAAATGCACAAACAGTAATATCTCCACATTGCAAGGTGCAATTCTGAAATTTTTTGCTTTTCCCTGCTAATCCTAGCATGATAAAGAAGATTCAAAGAGAGTGAGATGCCAGCTCCTTTCATTCAGTCAGTAGCTTCAAACATTTCTGGTATATGAAAAACATGTTTTTTCAATGGCAAAAATCAATGAATATTGTAAATGCACAAACAGTAATATCTCCACATTGCAAGGTGCAATTCTGAAATTTTTTGCTTTTTCCTGCTAATCCTAGCATGATAAAGAAGATTCAAAGAGAGTGAGATGCCAGCTCCTTTCATTCAGTCAGTAGCTTCAAACATTTCTGGACGTTTTTCAATGGCAAAAATCAATGAATATTGTAAATGCACAAACAGTAATATCTCCACATTGCAAGGTGCAATTCTGAATTTTTTGCTTTTTCCTGCTAATCCTAGCATGATAAAGAAGATTCAAAGAGAGTGAGATGCCACCAGCTCCTTTCATTCAGTCAGTAGCTTCAAACATTTCTGGTATATGAAAAACATGTTTTTCAATGGCAAAAATCAATGAATATTGTAAATGCACAAACAGTAATATCTCCACATTGCAAGGTGCAATTCTGAAATTTTTTGCTTTTTCCTGCTAATCCTAGCATGATAAAGAAGATTCAAAGAGAGTGAGATGCCAGCTCCTTTCATTCAGTCAGTAGCTTCAAACATTTCTGGTATATGAAAAACATGTTTTTCAATGGCAAAAATCAATGAATATTGTAAATGCACAAACAGTAATATCTCCACATTGCAAGGTGCAATTCTGAAATTTTTTGCTTTTTCCTGCTAATCCTAGCATGATAAAGAAGATTCAAAGAGAGTGAGATGCCAGCTCCTTTCATTCAGTCAGTAGCTTCAAACATTTCTGGTATATGAAAAACATGTTTTTCAATGGCAAAAATCAATGAATATTGTAAATGCACAAACAGTAATATCTCCACATTGCAAGGTGCAATTCTGAAATTTTTTGCTTTTTCCTGCTAATCCTAGCATGATAAAGAAGATTCAAAGAGAGTGAGATGCCAGCTCCTTTCATTCAGTCAGTAGCTTCAAACATTTCTGGTATATGAAAAACGTTTTTCAATGGCAAAAATCAATGAATATTGTAAATGCACAAACAGTAATATCTCCACATTGCAAGGTGCAATTCTGAAATTTTTTGCTTTTCCCTGCTAATCCTAGCATGATAAAGAAGATTCAAAGAGAGTGAGATGCCAGCTCCTTTCATTCAGTCAGTAGCTTCAAACATTTCTGGTATATGAAAAACATGTTTTTCAATGGCAAAAATCAATGAATATTGTAAATGCACAAACAGTAATATCTCCACATTGCAAGGTGCAATTCTGAAATTTTTTGCTTTTTCCTGCTAATCCTAGCATGATAAAGAAGATTCAAAGAGAGTGAGATGCCAGCTCCTTTCATTCAGTCAGTAGCTTCAAACATTTCTGGACGTTTTTCAATGGCAAAAATCAATGAATATTGTAAATGCACAAACAGTAATATCTCCACATTGCAAGGTGCAATTCTGAAATTTTTTGCTTTTTCCTGCTAATCCTAGCATGATAAAGAAGATTCAAAGAGAGTGAGATGCCAGCTCCTTTCATTCAGTCAGTAGCTTCAAACATTTCTGGTATATGAAAAACATGTTTTTCAATGGCAAAAATCAATGAATATTGTAAATGCACAAACAGTAATATCTCCACATTGCAAGGTGCAATTCTGAAATTTTTTGCTTTTTCCTGCTAATCCTAGCATGATAAAGAAGATTCAAAGAGAGTGAGATGCCAGCTCCTTTCATTCAGTCAGTAGCTTCAAACATTTCTGGTATATGAAAAACATGTTTTTCAATGGCAAAAATCAATGAATATTGTAAATGCACAAACAGTAATATCTCCACATTGCAAGGTGCAATTCTGAAATTTTTTGCTTTTTCCTGCTAATCCTAGCATGATAAAGAAGATTCAAAGAGAGTGAGATGCCAGCTCCTTTCATTCAGTCAGTAGCTTCAAACATTTCTGGTATATGAAAAACATGTTTTTCAATGGCAAAAATCAATGAATATTGTAAATGCACAAACAGTAATTTCTCCACATTGCAAGGTGCAATTCTGAAATTTTTTGCTTTATCCTGCTAATTCTAGCATGATAAAGAAGATTCAAAGAGAGTGAGATGCCAGCTCCTTTCATTCAGTCAGTAGCTTCAAACATTTCTGGACGTTTTTCAATGGCAAAAATCAATGAATATTGTAAATGCACAAACAGTAATATCTCCACATTGCAAGGTGCAATTCTGAAATTTTTTGCTTTTTCCTGTTAATCCTAGCATGATAAAGAAGATTCAAAGAGAGTGAGATGCCAGCTCCTTTCATTCAGTCAGTAGCTTCAAACATTTCTGGTATATGAAAAACATGTTTTTCAATGGCAAAAATCAATGAATATTGTAAATGCACAAACAGTAATATCTCCACATTGCAAGGTGCAATTCTGAAATTTTTTGCTTTTTCCTGTTAATCCTAGCATGATAAAGAAGATTCAAAGAGAGTGAGATGCCAGCTCCTTTCATTCAGTCAGTAGCTTCAAACATTTCTGGTATATGAAAAACATGTTTTTCAATGGCAAAAATCAATGAATATTGTAAATGCACAAACAGTAATATCTCCACATTGCAAGGTGCAATTCTGAAATTTTTTGCTTTTTCCTGCTAATCCTAGCATGATAAAGAAGATTCAAAGAGAGTGAGATGCCAGCTCCTTTCATTCAGTCAGTAGCTTCAAACATTTCTGGTATATGAAAAACATGTTTTTCAATGGCAAAAATCAATGAATATTGTAAATGCACAAACAGTAATATCTCCACATTGCAAGGTGCAATTCTGAAATTTTTTGCTTTTTCCTGCTAATCCTAGCATGATAAAGAAGATTCAAAGAGAGTGAGATGCCAGCTCCTTTCATTCAGTCAGTAGCTTCAAACATTTCTGGTATATGAAAAACGTTTTTCAATGGCAAAAATCAATGAATATTGTAAATGCACAAACAGTAATATCTCCACATTGCAAGGTGCAATTCTGAAATTTTTAGCTTTTTCCTGTTAATCCTAGCATGATAAAGAAGATTCAAAGAGAGTGAGATGCCAGCTCCTTTCATTCAGTCAGTAGCTTCAAACATTTCTGGATGTTTTTCAATGGCAAAAATCAATGAATATTGTAAATGCACAAACAGTAATATCTCCACATTGCAAGGTGCAATTCTGAAATTTTTTGCTTTTTCCTGCTAATCCTAGCATGATAAAGAAGATTCAAAGAGAGTGAGATGCCAGCTCCTTTCATTCAGTCAGTAGCTTCAAACATTTCTGGTATATGAAAAACATGTTTTTCAATGGCAAAAATCAATGAATATTGTAAATGCACAAACAGTAATATCTCCACATTGCACGGTGCAATTCTGAAATTTTTAGCTTTTTCCTGTTAATCCTAGCATGATAAAGAAGATTCAAAGAGAGTGAGATGCCAGCTCCTTTCATTCAGTCAGTAGCTTCAAACATTTCTGGTATATGAAAAACATGTTTTTCAATGGCAAAAATCAATGAATATTGTAAATGCACAAACAGTAATATCTCCACATTGCAAGGTGCAATTCTGAAATTTTTTGCTTTTTCCTGCTAATCCTAGCATGATAAAGAAGATTCAAAGAGAGTGAGATGCCAGCTCCTTTCATTCAGTCAGTAGCTTCAAACATTTCTGGTATATGAAAAACATGTTTTTCAATGGCAAAAATCAATGAATATTGTAAATGCACAAACAGTAATATCTCCACATTGCACGGTGCAATTCTGAAATTTTTAGCTTTTTCCTGTTAATCCTAGCATGATAAAGAAGATTCAAAGAGAGTGAGATGCCAGCTCCTTTCATTCAGTCAGTAGCTTCAAACATTTCTGGTATATGAAAAACATGTTTTTCAATGGCAAAAATCAATGAATATTGTAAATGCACAAACAGTAATATCTCCACATTGCAAGGTGCAATTCTGAAATTTTTTGCTTTTCCTGCTAATCCTAGCATGATAAAGAAGATTCAAAGAGAGTGAGATGCCAGCTCCTTTCATTCAGTCAGTAGCTTCAAACATTTCTGGTATATGAAAAACATGTTTTTCAATGGCAAAAATCAATGAATATTGTAAATGCACAAACAGTAATATCTCCACATTGCACGGTGCAATTCTGAAATTTTTAGCTTTTTCCTGTTAATCCTAGCATGATAAAGAAGATTCAAAGAGAGTGAGATGCCAGCTCCTTTCATTCAGTCAGTAGCTTCAAACATTTCTGGTATATGAAAAACATGTTTTTCAATGGCAAAAATCAATGAATATTGTAAATGCACAAACAGTAATATCTCCACATTGCAAGGTGCAATTCTGAAATTTTTTGCTTTTTCCTGCTAATCCTAGCATGATAAAGAAGATTCAAAGAGAGTGAGATGCCAGCTCCTTTCATTCAGTCAGTAGCTTCAAACATTTCTGGTATATGAAAAACATGTTTTTCAATGGCAAAAATCAATGAATATTGTAAATGCACAAACAGTAATATCTCCACATTGCACGGTGCAATTCTGAAATTTTTAGCTTTTTCCTGTTAATCCTAGCATGATAAAGAAGATTCAAAGAGAGTGAGATGCCAGCTCCTTTCATTCAGTCAGTAGCTTCAAACATTTCTGGTATATGAAAAACATGTTTTTCAATGGCAAAAATCAATGAATATTGTAAATGCACAAACAGTAATATCTCCACATTGCAAGGTGCAATTCTGAAATTTTTTGCTTTTTCCTGCTAATCCTAGCATGATAAAGAAGATTCAAAGAGAGTGAGATGCCAGCTCCTTTCATTCAGTCAGTAGCTTCAAACATTTCTGGTATATGAAAAACATGTTTTTCAATGGCAAAAATCAATGAATATTGTAAATGCACAAACAGTAATATCTCCACATTGCAAGGTGCAATTCTGAAATTTTTTGCTTTTTCCTGTTAATCCTAGCATGATAAAGAAGATTCAAAGAGAGTGAGATGCCAGCTCCTTTCATTCAGTCAGTAGCTTCAAACATTTCTGGTATATGAAAAACATGTTTTTCAATGGCAAAAATCAATGAATATTGTAAATGCACAAACAGTAATATCTCCACATTGCAAGGTGCAATTCTGAAATTTTTTGCTTTTTCCTGCTAATCCTAGCATGATAAAGAAGATTCAAAGAGAGTGAGATGCCAGCTCCTTTCATTCAGTCAGTAGCTTCAAACATTTCTGGGACGTTTTTCAATGGCAAAAATCAATGAATATTGTAAATGCACAAACAGTAATATCTCCACATTGCAAGGTGCAATTCTGAAATTTTTTGCTTTTTCCTGTTAATCCTAGCATGATAAAGAAGATTCAAAGAGAGTGAGATGCCAGCTCCTTTCATTCAGTCAGTAGCTTCAAACATTTCTGGTATATGAAAAACATGTTTTTCAATGGCAAAAATCAATGAATATTGTAAATGCACAAACAGTAATATCTCCACATTGCAAGGTGCAATTCTGAAATTTTTTGCTTTTTCCTGCTAATCCTAGCATGATAAAGAAGATTCAAAGAGAGTGAGATGCCAGCTCCTTTCATTCAGTCAGTAGCTTCAAACATTTCTGGTATATGAAAAACATGTTTTTCAATGGCAAAAATCAATGAATATTGTAAATGCACAAACAGTAATATCTCCACATTGCAAGGTGCAATTCTGAAATTTTTTGCTTTTTCCTGCTAATCCTAGCATGATAAAGAAGATTCAAAGAGAGTGAGATGCCAGCTCCTTTCATTCAGTCAGTAGCTTCAAACATTTCTGGTATATGAAAAACGTTTTTCAATGGCAAAAATCAATGAATATTGTAAATGCACAAACAGTAATATCTCCGCATTGCAAGGTGCAATTCTGAAATTTTTAGCTTTTTCCTGTTAATCCTAGCATGATAAAGAAGATTCAAAGAGAGTGAGATGCCAGCTCCTTTCATTCAGTCAGTAGCTTCAATCATTTCTGGATGTTTTTCAATGGCAAAAATCAATGAATATTGTAAATGCACAAACAGTAATATCTCCACATTGCAAGGTGCAATTCTGAAATTTTTTGCTTTTTCCTGTTAATCCTAGCATGATAAAGAAGATTCAAAGAGAGTGAGATGCCAGCTCCTTTCATTCAGTCAGTAGCTTCAAACATTTCTGGTATATGAAAAACATGTTTTTCAATGGCAAAAATCAATGAATATTGTAAATGCACAAACAGTAATATCTCCACATTGCAAGGTGCAATTCTGAAATTTTTTGCTTTTTCCTGCTAATCCTAGCATGATAAAGAAGATTCAAAGAGAGTGAGATGCCAGCTCCTTTCATTCAGTCAGTAGCTTCAAACATTTCTGGTATATGAAAAACATGTTTTTCAATGGCAAAAATCAATGAATATTGTAAATGCACAAACAGTAATATCTCCACATTGCAAGGTGCAATTCGGAAATTTTTTGCTTTTTCCTGCTAATCCTAGCATGATAAAGAAGATTCAAAGAGAGTGAGATGCCAGCTCCTTTCATTCAGTCAGTAGCTTCAAACATTTCTGGTATATGAAAAACATGTTTTTCAATGGCAAAAATCAATGAATATTGTAAATGCACAAACAGTAATATCTCCACATTGCAAGGTGCAATTCTGAAATTTTTTGCTTTTTCCTGCTAATCCTAGCATGATAAAGAAGATTCAAAGAGAGTGAGATGCCAGCTCCTTTCATTCAGTCAGTAGCTTCAAACATTTCTGGTATATGAAAAACGTTTTTCAATGGCAAAAATCAATGAATATTGTAAATGCACAAACAGTAATATCTCCGCATTGCAAGGTGCAATTCTGAAATTTTTAGCTTTTTCCTGTTAATCCTAGCATGATAAAGAAGATTCAAAGAGAGTGAGATGCCAGCTCCTTTCATTCAGTCAGTAGCTTCAAACATTTCTGGTATATGAAAAACATGTTTTTCAATGGCAAAAATCAATGAATATTGTAAATGCACAAACAGTAATATCTCCACATTGCAAGGTGCAATTCTGAAATTTTTTGCTTTTTCCTGTTAATCCTAGCATGATAAAGAAGATTCAAAGAGAGTGAGATGCCAGCTCCTTTCATTCAGTCAGTAGCTTCAAACATTTCTGGTATATGAAAAACATGTTTTTCAATGGCAAAAATCAATGAATATTGTAAATGCACAAACAGTAATATCTCCACATTGCAAGGTGCAATTCTGAAATTTTTTGCTTTTTCCTGTTAATCCTAGCATGATAAAGAAGATTCAAAGAGAGTGAGATGCCAGCTCCTTTCATTCAGTCAGTAGCTTCAAACATTTCTGGTATATGAAAAACGTTTTTCAATGGCAAAAATCAATGAATATTGTAAATGCACAAACAGTAATATCTCCACATTGCAAGGTGCAATTCTGAAATTTTTTGCTTTTTCCTGCTAATCCTAGCATGATAAAGAAGATTCAAAGAGAGTGAGATGCCAGCTCCTTTCATTCAGTCAGTAGCTTCAAACATTTCTGGTATATGAAAAACGTTTTTCAATGGCAAAAATCAATGAATATTGTAAATGCACAAACAGTAATATCTCCACATTGCAAGGTGCAATTCTGAAATTTTTTGCTTTTCCCTGCTAATCCTAGCATGATAAAGAAGATTCAAAGAGAGTGAGATGCCAGCTCCTTTCATTCAGTCAGTAGCTTCAAACATTTCTGGTATATGAAAAACATGTTTTTCAATGGCAAAAATCAATGAATATTGTAAATGCACAAACAGTAATATCTCCACATTGCAAGGTGCAATTCTGAAATTTTTTGCTTTTTCCTGCTAATCCTAGCATGATAAAGAAGATTCAAAGAGAGTGAGATGCCAGCTCCTTTCATTCAGTCAGTAGCTTCAAACATTTCTGGACGTTTTTCAATGGCAAAAATCAATAAATATTGTAAATGCACAAACAGTAATATCTCCACATTGCAAGGTGCAATTCTGAAATTTTTTGCTTTTTCCTGCTAATCCTAGCATGATAAAGAAGATTCAAAGAGAGTGAGATGCCAGCTCCTTTCATTCAGTCAGTAGCTTCAAACATTTCTGGTATATGAAAAACATGTTTTTCAATGGCAAAAATCAATGAATATTGTAAATGCACAAACAGTAATATCTCCACATTGCAAGGTGCAATTCTGAAATTTTTTGCTTTTTCCTGCTAATCCTAGCATGATAAAGAAGATTCAAAGAGAGTGAGATGCCAGCTCCTTTCATTCAGTCAGTAGCTTCAAACATTTCTGGTATATGAAAAACATGTTTTTCAATGGCAAAAATCAATGAATATTGTAAATGCACAAACAGTAATATCTCCACATTGCAAGGTGCAATTCTGAAATTTTTTGCTTTTTCCTGCTAATCCTAGCATGATAAAGAAGATTCAAAGAGAGTGAGATGCCAGCTCCTTTCATTCAGTCAGTAGCTTCAAACATTTCTGGTATATGAAAAACATGTTTTTCAATGGCAAAAATCAATGAATATTGTAAATGCACAAACAGTAATTTCTCCACATTGCAAGGTGCAATTCTGAAATTTTTTGCTTTTTCCTGCTAACTCTAGCATGATAAAGAAGATTCAAAGAGAGTGAGATGCCAGCTCCTTTCATTCAGTCAGTAGCTTCAAACATTTCTGGTATATGAAAAACATGTTTTTCAATGGCAAAAATCAATGAATATTGTAAATGCACAAACAGTAATATCTCCACATTGCAAGGTGCAATTCTGAAATTTTTTGCTTTTTCCTGCTAATCCTAGCATGATAAAGAAGATTCAAAGAGAGTGAGATGCCAGCTCCTTTCATTCAGTCAGTAGCTTCAAACATTTCTGGACGTTTTTCAATGGCAAAAATCAATGAATATTGTAAATGCACAAACAGTAATATCTCCACATTGCAAGGTGCAATTCTGAAATTTTTTGCTTTTTCCTGCTAATCCTAGCATGATAAAGAAGATTCAAAGAGAGTGAGATGCCAGCTCCTTTCATTCAGTCAGTAGCTTCAAACATTTCTGGTATATGAAAAACATGTTTTTCAATGGCAAAAATCAATGAATATTGTAAATGCACAAACAGTAATATCTCCACATTGCAAGGTGCAATTCTGAAATTTTTTGCTTTTTCCTGCTAATCCTAGCATGATAAAGAAGATTCAAAGAGAGTGAGATGCCAGCTCCTTTCATTCAGTCAGTAGCTTCAAACATTTCTGGTATATGAAAAACATGTTTTTCAATGGCAAAAATCAATGAATATTGTAAATGCACAAACAGTAATATCTCCACATTGCAAGGTGCAATTCTGAAATTTTTTGCTTTTTCCTGCTAATCCTAGCATGATAAAGAAGATTCAAAGAGAGTGAGATGCCATTTCCTTTCATTCAGTCAGTAGCTTCAAACATTTCTGGTATATGAAAAACGTTTTTCAATGGCAAAAATCAATGAATATTGTAAATGCACAAACAGTAATATCTCCACATTGCAAGGTGCAATTCTGAATTTTTTTGCTTTTCCCTGCTAATCCTAGCATGATAAAGAAGATTCAAAGAGAGTGAGATGCCAGCTCCTTTCATTCAGTCAGTAGCTTCAAACATTTCTGGTATATGAAAAACATGTTTTTCAATGGCAAAAATCAATGAATATTGTAAATGCACAAACAGTAATATCTCCACATTGCAAGGTGCAATTCTGAAATTTTTTGCTTTTTCCTGCTAATCCTAGCATGATAAAGAAGATTCAAAGAGAGTGAGATGCCAGCTCCTTTCATTCAGTCAGTAGCTTCAAACATTTCTGGACGTTTTTCAATGGCAAAAATCAATGAATATTGTAAATGCACAAACAGTAATATCTCCACATTGCAAGGTGCAATTCTGAAATTTTTTGCTTTTTCCTGCTAATCCTAGCATGATAAAGAAGATTCAAAGAGAGTGAGATGCCAGCTCCTTTCATTCAGTCAGTAGCTTCAAACATTTCTGGTATATGAAAAACATGTTTTTCAATGGCAAAAATCAATGAATATTGTAAATGCACAAACAGTAATATCTCCACATTGCAAGGTGCAATTCTGAAATTTTTTGCTTTTTCCTGCTAATCCTAGCATGATAAAGAAGATTCAAAGAGAGTGAGATGCCAGCTCCTTTCATTCAGTCAGTAGCTTCAAACATTTCTGGTATATGAAAAACATGTTTTTCAATGGCAAAAATCAATGAATATTGTAAATGCACAAACAGTAATATCTCCACATTGCAAGGTGCAATTCTGAAATTTTTTGCTTTTTCCTGCTAATCCTAGCATGATAAAGAAGATTCAAAGAGAGTGAGATGCCAGCTCCTTTCATTCAGTCAGTAGCTTCAAACATTTCTGGTATATGAAAAACATGTTTTTCAATGGCAAAAATCAATGAATATTGTAAATGCACAAACAGTAATTTCTCCACATTGCAAGGTGCAATTCTGAAATTTGTTGCTTTTTCCTGCTAATTCTAGCATGATAAAGAAGATTCAAAGAGAGTGAGATGCCAGCTCCTTTCATTCAGTCAGTAGCTTCAAACATTTCTGGACGTTTTTCAATGGCAAAAATCAATGAATATTGTAAATGCACAAACAGTAATATCTCCACATTGCAAGGTGCAATTCTGAAATTTTTTGCTTTTTCCTGTTAATCCTAGCATGATAAAGAAGATTCAAAGAGAGTGAGATGCCAGCTCCTTTCATTCAGTCAGTAGCTTCAAACATTTCTGGTATATGAAAAACATGTTTTTCAATGGCAAAAATCAATGAATATTGTAAATGCACAAACAGTAATATCTCCACATTGCAAGGTGCAATTCTGAAATTTTTTGCTTTTTCCTGTTAATCCTAGCATGATAAAGAAGATTCAAAGAGAGTGAGATGCCAGCTCCTTTCATTCAGTCAGTAGCTTCAAACATTTCTGGTATATGAAAAACATGTTTTTCAATGGCAAAAATCAATGAATATTGTAAATGCACAAACAGTAATATCTCCACATTGCAAGGTGCAATTCTGAAATTTTTTGCTTTTTCCTGCTAATCCTAGCATGATAAAGAAGATTCAAAGAGAGTGAGATGCCAGCTCCTTTCAATCAGTCAGTAGCTTCAAACATTTCTGGTATATGAAAAACATGTTTTTCAATGGCAAAAATCAATGAATATTGTAAATGCACAAACAGTAATATCTCCACATTGCAAGGTGCAATTCTGAAATTTTTTGCTTTTTCCTGCTAATCCTAGCATGATAAAGAAGATTCAAAGAGAGTGAGATGCCAGCTCCTTTCATTCAGTCAGTAGCTTCAAACATTTCTGGACGTTTTTCAATGGCAAAAATCAATGAATATTGTAAATGCACAAACAGTAATATCTCCACATTGCAAGGTGCAATTCTGAAATTTTTTGCTTTTTCCTGCTAATCCTAGCATGATAAAGAAGATTCAAAGAGAGTGAGATGCCAGCTCCTTTCATTCAGTCAGTAGCTTCAAACATTTCTGGTATATGAATAACATGATGTTTTTCAATGGCAAAAATCAATGAATATTGTAAATGCACAAACAGTAATATCTCCACATTGCAAGGTGCAATTCTGAAATTTTTTGCTTTTTCCTGCTAATCCTAGCATGATAAAGAAGATTCAAAGAGAGTGAGATGCCAGCTCCTTTCATTCAGTCAGTAGCTTCAAACATTTCTGGTATATGAAAAACATGTTTTTCAATGGCAAAAATCAATGAATATTGTAAATGCACAAACAGTAATATCTCCACATTGCAAGGTGCAATTCTGAAATTTTTTGCTTTTTCCTGTTAATCCTAGCATGATAAAGAAGATTCAAAGAGAGTGAGATGCCAGCTCCTTTCATTCAGTCAGTAGCTTCAAACATTTTTGGTATATGAAAAACATGTTTTTCAATGGCAAAAATCAATGAATATTGTAAATGCACAAACAGTAATATCTCCACATTGCAAGGTGCAATTCTGAAATTTTTTGCTTTTTCCTGCTAATCCTAGCATGATAAAGAAGATTCAAAGAGAGTGAGATGCCAGCTCCTTTCATTCAGTCAGTAGCTTCAAACATTTCTGGTATATGAAAAACATGTTTTTCAATGGCAAAAATCAATGAATATTGTAAATGCACAAACAGTAATATCTCCACATTGCAAGGTGCAATTCTGAAATTTTTTGCTTTTTCCTGCTAATCCTAGCATGATAAAGAAGATTCAAAGAGAGTGAGATGCCAGCTCCTTTCATTCAGTCAGTAGCTTCAAACATTTCTGGTATATGAAAAACGTTTTTCAATGGCAAAAATCAATGAATATTGTAAATGCACAAACAGTAATATCTCCACATTGCAAGGTGCAATTCTGAAATTTTTTGCTTTTTCCTGCTAATCCTAGCATGATAAAGAAGATTCAAAGAGAGTGAGATGCCAGCTCCTTTCATTCAGTCAGTAGCTTCAAACATTTCTGGTATATGAAAAACATGTTTTTCAATGGCAAAAATCAATGAATATTGTAAATGCACAAACAGTAATATCTCCACATTGCAAGGTGCAATTCTGAAATTTTTTGCTTTTTCCTGTTAATCCTAGCATGATAAAGAAGATTCAAAGAGAGTGAGATGCCAGCTCCTTTCATTCAGTCAGTAGCTTCAAACATTTTTGGTATATGAAAAACATGTTTTTCAATGGCAAAAATCAATGAATATTGTAAATGCACAAACAGTAATATCTCCACATTGCAAGGTGCAATTCTGAAATTTTTTGCTTTTTCCTGCTAATCCTAGCATGATAAAGAAGATTCAAAGAGAGTGAGATGCCAGCTCCTTTCATTCAGTCAGTAGCTTCAAACATTTCTGGTATATGAAAAACATGTTTTTCAATGGCAAAAATCAATGAATATTGTAAATGCACAAACAGTAATATCTCCACATTGCAAGGTGCAATTCTGAAATTTTTTGCTTTTTCCTGCTAATCCTAGCATGATAAAGAAGATTCAAAGAGAGTGAGATGCCAGCTCCTTTCATTCAGTCAGTAGCTTCAAACATTTCTGGTATATGAAAAACGTTTTTCAATGGCAAAAATCAATGAATATTGTAAATGCACAAACAGTAATATCTCCACATTGCAAGGTGCAATTCTGAAATTTTTAGCTTTTTCCTGTTAATCCTAGCATGATAAAGAAGATTCAAAGAGAGTGAGATGCCAGCTCCTTTCATTCAGTCAGTAGCTTCAAACATTTCTGGATGTTTTTCAATGGCAAAAATCAATGAATATTGTAAATGCACAAACAGTAATATCTCCACATTGCAAGGTGCAATTCTGAAATTTTTTGCTTTTTCCTGTTAATCCTAGCATGATAAAGAAGATTCAAAGAGAGTGAGAAGCCAGCTCCTTTCATTCAGTCAGTAGCTTCAAACATTTCTGGTATATGAAAAACATGTTTTTCAATGGCAAAAATCAATGAATATTGTAAATGCACAAACAGTAATATCTCCACATTGCAAGGTGCAATTCTGAAATTTTTTGCTTTTTCCTGCTAATACTAGCATGATAAAGAAGATTCAAAGAGAGTGAGATGCCAGCTCCTTTCATTCAGTCAGTAGCTTCAAACATTTCTGGTATATGAAAAACATGTTTTTCAATGGCAAAAATCAATGAATATTGTAAATGCACAAACAGTAATATCTCCACATTGCAAGGTGCAATTCTGAAATGTTTTGCTTTTTCCTGCTAATCCTAGCATGATAAAGAAGATTCAAAGAGAGTGAGATGCCAGCTCCTTTCATTCAGTCAGTAGCTTCAAACATTTCTGGACGTTTTTCAATGGCAAAAATCAATGAATATTGTAAATGCACAAACAGTAATATCTCCACATTGCAAGGTGCAATTCTGAAATTTTTTGCTTTTTCCTGTTAATCCTAGCATGATAAAGAAGATTCAAAGAGAGTGAGATGCCAGCTCCTTTCATTCAGTCAGTAGCTTCAAACATTTCTGGTATATGAAAAACATGTTTTTCAATGGCAAAAATCAATGAATATTGGAAATGCACAAACAGTAATATCTCCACATTGCAAGGTGCAATTCTGAAATTTTTTGCTTTTTCCTGTTAATCCTAGAATGATAAAGAAGATTCAAAGAGAGTGAGATGCCAGCTCCTTTCATTCAGTCAGTAGCTTCAAACATTTCTGGTATATGAAAAACGTTTTTCAATGGCAAAAATCAATGAATATTGTAAATGCACAAACAGTAATATCTCCACATTGCAAGGTGCAATTCTGAAATTTTTTGCTTTTTCCTGCTAATCCTAGCATGATAAAGAAGATTCAAAGAGAGTGAGATGCCAGCTCCTTTCATTCAGTCAGTAGCTTCAAACATTTCTGGTATATGAAAAACATGTTTTTCAATGGCAAAAATCAATGAATATTGTAAATGCACAAACAGTAATATCTCCACATTGCAAGGTGCAATTCTGAAATTTTTTGCTTTTTCCTGCTAATCCTAGCATGATAAAGAAGATTCAAAGAGAGTGAGATGCCAGCTCCTTTCATTCAGTCAGTAGCTTTAAACATTTCTGGACGTTTTTCAATGGCAAAAATCAATGAATATTGTAAATGCACAAACAGTAATATCTCCACATTGCAAGGTGCAATTCTGAAATTTTTTGCTTTTTCCTGCTAATCCTAGCATGATAAAGAAGATTCAAAGAGAGTGAGATGCCAGCTCCTTTCATTCAGTCAGTAGCTTCAAACATTTCTGGTATATGAAAAACATGTTTTTCAATGGCAAAAATCAATGAATATTGTAAATGCACAAACAGTAATATCTCCACATTGCAAGGTGCAATTCTGAAATTTTTTGCTTTTTCCTGCTAATCCTAGCATGATAAAGAAGATTCAAAGAGAGTGAGATGCCAGCTCCTTTCATTCAGTCAGTAGCTTCAAACATTTCTGGTATATGAAAAACATGTTTTTCAATGGCAAAAATCAATGAATATTGTAAATGCACAAACAGTAATTTCTCCACATTGCAAGGTGCAATTCTGAAATTTTTTGCTTTTTCCTGCTAATTCTAGCATGATAAAGAAGATTCAAAGAGAGTGAGATGCCAGCTCCTTTCATTCAGTCAGTAGCTTCAAACATTTCTGGTATATGAAAAACGTTTTTCAATGGCAAAAATCAATGAATATTGTAAATGCACAAACAGTAATATCTCCACATTGCAAGGTGCAATTCTGAAATTTTTAGCTTTTTCCTGTTAATCCTAGCATGATAAAGAAGATTCAAAGAGAGTGAGATGCCAGCTCCTTTCATTCAGTCAGTAGCTTCAATCATTTCTGGATGTTTTTCAATGGCAAAAATCAATGAATATTGTAAATGCACAAACAGTAATATCTCCACATTGCAAGGTGCAATTCTGAAATTTTTTGCTTTTTCCTGTTAATCCTAGCATGATAAAGAAGATTCAAAGAGAGTGAGATGCCAGCTCCTTTCATTCAGTCAGTAGCTTCAAACATTTCTGGTATATGAAAAACATGTTTTTCAATGGCAAAAATCAATGAATATTGTAAATGCACAAACAGTAATATCTCCACATTGCAAGGTGCAATTCTGAAATTTTTTGCTTTTTCCTGCTAATCCTAGCATGATAAAGAAGATTCAAAGAGAGTGAGATGCCAGCTCCTTTCATTCAGTCAGTAGCTTCAAACATTTCTGGTATATGAAAAACATGTTTTTCAATGGCAAAAATCAATGAATATTGTAAATGCACAAACAGTAATATCTCCACATTGCAAGGTGCAATTCTGAAATTTTTTGCTTTTTCCTGCTAATCCTAGCATGATAAAGAAGATTCAAAGAGAGTGAGATGCCAGCTCCTTTCATTCAGTCAGTAGCTTCAAACATTTCTGGTATATGAAAAACGTTTTTCAATGGCAAAAATCAATGAATATTGTAAATGCACAAACAGTAATATCTCCACATTGCAAGGTGCAATTCTGAAATTTTTTGCTTTTCCCTGCTAATCCTAGCATGATAAAGAAGATTCAAAGAGAGTGAGATGCCAGCTCCTTTCATTCAGTCAGTAGCTTCAAACATTTCTGGTATATGAAAAACATGTTTTTCAATGGCAAAAATCAATGAATATTGTAAATGCACAAACAGTAATATCTCCACATTGCAAGGTGCAATTCTGAAATTTTTTGCTTTTTCCTGCTAATCCTAGCATGATAAAGAAGATTCAAAGAGAGTGAGATGCCAGCTCCTTTCATTCAGTCAGTAGCTTCAAACATTTCTGGACGTTTTTCAATGGCAAAAATCAATGAATATTGTAAATGCACAAACAGTAATATCTCCACATTGCAAGGTGCAATTCTGAAATTTTTTGCTTTTTCCTGCTAATCCTAGCATGATAAAGAAGATTCAAAGAGAGTGAGATGCCAGCTCCTTTCATTCAGTCAGTAGCTTCAAACATTTCTGGTATATGAAAAACATGTTTTTCAATGGCAAAAATCAATGAATATTGTAAATGCACAAACAGTAATATCTCCACATTGCAAGGTGCAATTCTGAAATTTTTTGCTTTTTCCTGCTAATCCTAGCATGATAAAGAAGATTCAAAGAGAGTGAGATGCCAGCTCCTTTCATTCAGTCAGTAGCTTCAAACATTTCTGGTATATGAAAAACATGTTTTTCAATGGCAAAAATCAATGAATATTGTAAATGCACAAACAGTAATATCTCCACATTGCAAGGTGCAATTCTGAAATTTTTTGCTTTTTCCTGCTAATCCTAGCATGATAAAGAAGATTCAAAGAGAGTGAGATGCCAGCTCC
Source organism: Phyllobates terribilis (assembly GCF_046119375.1). Lineage (NCBI taxonomy): Eukaryota > Metazoa > Chordata > Amphibia > Anura > Dendrobatidae > Phyllobates > Phyllobates terribilis. Next base: position 18,055 of record NW_027366341.1, on the reverse strand, counting down.
TTTCATTCAGTCAGTAGCTTCAAACATTTCTGGTATATGAAAAACATGTTTTTCAATGGCAAAAATCAATGAATATTGTAAATGCACAAACAGTAATTTCTCCACATTGCAAGGTGCAATTCTGAAATTTTTTGCTTTTTCCTGCTAATTCTAGCATGATAAAGAAGATTCAAAGAGAGTGAGATGCCAGCTCCTTTCATTCAGTCAGTAGCTTCAAACATTTCTGGACGTTTTTCAATGGCAAAAATCAATGAATATTGTAAATGCACAAACAGTAATATCTCCACATTGCAAGGTGCAATTCTGAAATTTTTTGCTTTTTCCTGTTAATCCTAGCATGATAAAGAAGATTCAAAGAGAGTGAGATGCCAGCTCCTTTCATTCAGTCAGTAGCTTCAAACATTTCTGGTATATGAAAAACATGTTTTTCAATGGCAAAAATCAATGAATATTGTAAATGCACAAACAGTAATATCTCCACATTGCAAGGTGCAATTCTGAAATTTTTTGCTTTTTCCTGTTAATCCTAGCATGATAAAGAAGATTCAAAGAGAGTGAGATGCCAGCTCCTTTCATTCAGTCAGTAGCTTCAAACATTTCTGGTATATGAAAAACATGTTTTTCAATGGCAAAAATCAATGAATATTGTAAATGCACAAACAGTAATATCTCCACATTGCAAGGTGCAATTCTGAAATTTTTTGCTTTTTCCTGCTAATCCTAGCATGATAAAGAAGATTCAAAGAGAGTGAGATGCCAGCTCCTTTCAATCAGTCAGTAGCTTCAAACATTTCTGGTATATGAAAAACATGTTTTTCAATGGCAAAAATCAATGAATATTGTAAATGCACAAACAGTAATATCTCCACATTGCAAGGTGCAATTCTGAAATTTTTTGCTTTTTCCTGCTAATCCTAGCATGATAAAGAAGATTCAAAGAGAGTGAGATGCCAGCTCCTTTCATTCAGTCAGTAGCTTCAAACATTTCTGGACGTTTTTCAATGGCAAAAATCAATGAATATTGTAAATGCACAAACAGTAATATCTCCACATTGCAAGGTGCAATTCTGAAATTTTTTGCTTTTTCCTGCTAATCCTAGCATGATAAAGAAGATTCAAAGAGAGTGAGATGCCAGCTCCTTTCATTCAGTCAGTAGCTTCAAACATTTCTGGTATATGAATAACATGATGTTTTTCAATGGCAAAAATCAATGAATATTGTAAATGCACAAACAGTAATATCTCCACATTGCAAGGTGCAATTCTGAAATTTTTTGCTTTTTCCTGCTAATCCTAGCATGATAAAGAAGATTCAAAGAGAGTGAGATGCCAGCTCCTTTCATTCAGTCAGTAGCTTCAAACATTTCTGGTATATGAAAAACATGTTTTTCAATGGCAAAAATCAATGAATATTGTAAATGCACAAACAGTAATATCTCCACATTGCAAGGTGCAATTCTGAAATTTTTTGCTTTTTCCTGTTAATCCTAGCATGATAAAGAAGATTCAAAGAGAGTGAGATGCCAGCTCCTTTCATTCAGTCAGTAGCTTCAAACATTTTTGGTATATGAAAAACATGTTTTTCAATGGCAAAAATCAATGAATATTGTAAATGCACAAACAGTAATATCTCCACATTGCAAGGTGCAATTCTGAAATTTTTTGCTTTTTCCTGCTAATCCTAGCATGATAAAGAAGATTCAAAGAGAGTGAGATGCCAGCTCCTTTCATTCAGTCAGTAGCTTCAAACATTTCTGGTATATGAAAAACATGTTTTTCAATGGCAAAAATCAATGAATATTGTAAATGCACAAACAGTAATATCTCCACATTGCAAGGTGCAATTCTGAAATTTTTTGCTTTTTCCTGCTAATCCTAGCATGATAAAGAAGATTCAAAGAGAGTGAGATGCCAGCTCCTTTCATTCAGTCAGTAGCTTCAAACATTTCTGGTATATGAAAAACGTTTTTCAATGGCAAAAATCAATGAATATTGTAAATGCACAAACAGTAATATCTCCACATTGCAAGGTGCAATTCTGAAATTTTTTGCTTTTTCCTGCTAATCCTAGCATGATAAAGAAGATTCAAAGAGAGTGAGATGCCAGCTCCTTTCATTCAGTCAGTAGCTTCAAACATTTCTGGTATATGAAAAACATGTTTTTCAATGGCAAAAATCAATGAATATTGTAAATGCACAAACAGTAATATCTCCACATTGCAAGGTGCAATTCTGAAATTTTTTGCTTTTTCCTGTTAATCCTAGCATGATAAAGAAGATTCAAAGAGAGTGAGATGCCAGCTCCTTTCATTCAGTCAGTAGCTTCAAACATTTTTGGTATATGAAAAACATGTTTTTCAATGGCAAAAATCAATGAATATTGTAAATGCACAAACAGTAATATCTCCACATTGCAAGGTGCAATTCTGAAATTTTTTGCTTTTTCCTGCTAATCCTAGCATGATAAAGAAGATTCAAAGAGAGTGAGATGCCAGCTCCTTTCATTCAGTCAGTAGCTTCAAACATTTCTGGTATATGAAAAACATGTTTTTCAATGGCAAAAATCAATGAATATTGTAAATGCACAAACAGTAATATCTCCACATTGCAAGGTGCAATTCTGAAATTTTTTGCTTTTTCCTGCTAATCCTAGCATGATAAAGAAGATTCAAAGAGAGTGAGATGCCAGCTCCTTTCATTCAGTCAGTAGCTTCAAACATTTCTGGTATATGAAAAACGTTTTTCAATGGCAAAAATCAATGAATATTGTAAATGCACAAACAGTAATATCTCCACATTGCAAGGTGCAATTCTGAAATTTTTAGCTTTTTCCTGTTAATCCTAGCATGATAAAGAAGATTCAAAGAGAGTGAGATGCCAGCTCCTTTCATTCAGTCAGTAGCTTCAAACATTTCTGGATGTTTTTCAATGGCAAAAATCAATGAATATTGTAAATGCACAAACAGTAATATCTCCACATTGCAAGGTGCAATTCTGAAATTTTTTGCTTTTTCCTGTTAATCCTAGCATGATAAAGAAGATTCAAAGAGAGTGAGATGCCAGCTCCTTTCATTCAGTCAGTAGCTTCAAACATTTCTGGTATATGAAAAACATGTTTTTCAATGGCAAAAATCAATGAATATTGTAAATGCACAAACAGTAATATCTCCACATTGCAAGGTGCAATTCTGAAATTTTTTGCTTTTTCCTGCTAATACTAGCATGATAAAGAAGATTCAAAGAGAGTGAGATGCCAGCTCCTTTCATTCAGTCAGTAGCTTCAAACATTTCTGGTATATGAAAAACATGTTTTTCAATGGCAAAAATCAATGAATATTGTAAATGCACAAACAGTAATATCTCCACATTGCAAGGTGCAATTCTGAAATGTTTTGCTTTTTCCTGCTAATCCTAGCATGATAAAGAAGATTCAAAGAGAGTGAGATGCCAGCTCCTTTCATTCAGTCAGTAGCTTCAAACATTTCTGGACGTTTTTCAATGGCAAAAATCAATGAATATTGTAAATGCACAAACAGTAATATCTCCACATTGCAAGGTGCAATTCTGAAATTTTTTGCTTTTTCCTGTTAATCCTAGCATGATAAAGAAGATTCAAAGAGAGTGAGATGCCAGCTCCTTTCATTCAGTCAGTAGCTTCAAACATTTCTGGTATATGAAAAACATGTTTTTCAATGGCAAAAATCAATGAATATTGGAAATGCACAAACAGTAATATCTCCACATTGCAAGGTGCAATTCTGAAATTTTTTGCTTTTTCCTGTTAATCCTAGAATGATAAAGAAGATTCAAAGAGAGTGAGATGCCAGCTCCTTTCATTCAGTCAGTAGCTTCAAACATTTCTGGTATATGAAAAACGTTTTTCAATGGCAAAAATCAATGAATATTGTAAATGCACAAACAGTAATATCTCCACATTGCAAGGTGCAATTCTGAAATTTTTTGCTTTTTCCTGCTAATCCTAGCATGATAAAGAAGATTCAAAGAGAGTGAGATGCCAGCTCCTTTCATTCAGTCAGTAGCTTTAAACATTTCTGGACGTTTTTCAATGGCAAAAATCAATGAATATTGTAAATGCACAAACAGTAATATCTCCACATTGCAAGGTGCAATTCTGAAATTTTTTGCTTTTTCCTGTTAATCCTAGCATGATAAAGAAGATTCAAAGAGAGTGAGATGCCAGCTCCTTTCATTCAGTCAGTAGCTTCAAACATTTCTGGTATATGAAAAACATGTTTTTCAATGGCAAAAATCAATGAATATTGTAAATGCACAAACAGAAATATCTCCACATTGCAAGGTGCAATTCTGAAATTTTTTGCTTTTTCCTGCTAATCCTAGCATGATAAAGAAGATTCAAAGAGAGTGAGATGCCAGCTCCTTTCATTCAGTCAGTAGCTTCAAACATTTCTGGTATATGAAAAACATGTTTTTCAATGGCAAAAATCAATGAATATTGTAAATGCACAAACAGTAATATCTCCACATTGCAAGGTGCAATTCTGAAATTTTTTGCTTTTTCCTGCTAATCCTAGCATGATAAAGAAGATTCAAAGAGAGTGAGATGCCAGCTCCTTTCATTCAGTCAGTAGCTTCAAACATTTCTGGACGTTTTTCAATGGCAAAAATCAATGAATATTGTAAATGCACAAACAGTAATATCTCCACATTGCAAGGTGCAATTCTGAAATTTTTTGCTTTTTCCTGCTAATCCTAGCATGATAAAGAAGATTCAAAGAGAGTGAGATGCCAGCTCCTTTCATTCAGTCAGTAGCTTCAAACATTTCTGGTATATGAAAAACATGTTTTTCAATGGCAAAAATCAATGAATATTGTAAATGCACAAACAGTAATATCTCCACATTGCAAGGTGCAATTCTGAAATTTTTTGCTTTTTCCTGCTAATCCTAGCATGATAAAGAAGATTCAAAGAGAGTGAGATGCCAGCGCCTTTCATTCAGTCAGTAGCTTCAAACATTTCTGGTATATGAAAAACATGTTTTTCAATGGCAAAAATCAATGAATATTGTAAATGCACAAACAGTAATATCTCCACATTGCAAGGTGCAATTCTGAAATTTTTTGCTTTTTCCTGCTAATCCTAGCATGATGAAGATTCAAAGAGAGTGAGATGCCATCTCCTTTCATTCAGTCAGTAGCTTCAAACATTTCTGGTATATGAAAAACATGTTTTTCAATGGCAAAAATCAATGAATATTGTAAATGCACAAACGTTAATTTCTCCACATTGCAAGGTGCAATTCTGAAATTTTTTGCTTTTTCCTGCTAATCCTAGCATGATAAAGAAGATTCAAAGAGAGTGAGATGCCAGCTCCTTTCATTCAGTCAGTAGCTTCAAACATTTCTGGACGTTTTTCAATGGCAAAAATCAATGAATATTGTAAATGCACAAACAGTAATATCTCCACATTGCAAGGTGCAATTCTGAAATTTTTTGCTTTTTCCTGTTAATCCTAGCATGATAAAGAAGATTCAAAGAGAGTGAGATGCCAGCTCCTTTCATTCAGTCAGTAGCTTCAAACATTTCTGGTATATGAAAAACATGTTTTTCAATGGCAAAAATCAATGAATATTGGAAATGCACAAACAGTAATATCTCCACATTGCAAGGTGCAATTCTGAAATTTTTTGCTTTTTCCTGTTAATCCTAGCATGATAAAGAAGATTCAAAGAGAGTGAGATGCCAGCTCCTTTCATTCAGTCAGTAGCTTCAAACATTTCTGGTATATGAAAAACGTTTTTCAATGGCAAAAATCAATGAATATTGTAAATGCACAAACAGTAATATCTCCACATTGCAAGGTGCAATTCTGAAATTTTTTGCTTTTTCCTGCTAATCCTAGCATGATAAAGAAGAAAGCTAAAAATTTCAGAATTGCACCGTGCAATGTGGAGATATTACTGTTTGTGCATTTACAATATTCATTGATTTTTGCCATTGAAAAACATGTTTTTCATATACCAGAAATGTTTGAAGCTACTGACTGAATGAAAGGAGCTGGCATCTCACTCTCTTTGAATCTTCTTTATCATGCTAGGATTAGCAGGAAAAAGCAAAAAATTTCAGAATTGCACCTTGCAATGTGGAGATATTACTGTTTGTGCATTTACAATATTCATTGATTTTTGCCATTGAAAAACATGTTTTTCATATACCAGAAATGTTTGAAGCTACTGACTGAATGAAAGGAGCTGGCATCTCACTCTCTTTGAATCTTCTTTATCATGCTAGGATTAACAGGAAAAAGCAAAAAATTTCAGAATTGCACCTTGCAATGTGGAGATATTACTGTTTGTGCATTTACAATATTCATTGATTTTTGCCATTGAAAAACATGTTTTTCATATACCAGAAATGTTTGAAGCTACTGACTGAATGAAAGGAGCTGGCATCTCACTCTCTTTGAATCTTCTTTATCATGCTAGGATTAACAGGAAAAAGCTAAAAATTTCAGAATTGCACCGTGCAATGTGGAGATATTACTGTTTGTGCATTTACAATATTCATTGATTTTTGCCATTGAAAAACATGTTTTTCATATACCAGAAATGTTTGAAGCTAATGACTGAAAGAAAGGAGCTGGCATCTCACTCTCTTTGAATCTTCTTTATCATGCTAGGATTAACAGGAAAAAGCTAAAAATTTCAGAATTGCACCGTGCAATGTGGAGATATTACTGTTTGTGCATTTACAATATTCATTGATTTTTGCCATTGAAAAACATGTTTTTCATATTCCAGAAATGTTTGAAGCTACTGACTGAATGAAAGGAGCTGGCATCTCACTCTCTTTGAATCTTCATCATGCTAGGATTAACAGGACAAAGCTAAAAATTTCAGAATTGCACCGTGCAATGTGGAGATATTACTGTTTGTGCATTTACAATATTCATTGATTTTTGCCATTGAAAAACATGTTTTTCATATACCAGAAATGTTTGAAGCTACTGACTGAATGAAAGGAGCTGGCATCTCACTCTCTTTGAATCTTCTTTATCATGCTAGGATTAGCAGGAAAAAGCAAAAAATTTCAGAATTGCACCTTGCAATGTGGAGATATTACTGTTTGTGCATTTACAATATTCATTGATTTTTGCCATTGAAAAACATGTTTTTCATATACCAGAAATGTTTGAAGCTACTGACTGAATGAAAGGAGCTGGCATCTCACTCTCTTTGAATCTTCTTTATCATGCTAGGATTAGCAGGAAAAAGCAAAAAATTTCAGAATTGCACCTTGCAATGTGGAGATATTACTGTTTGTGCATTTACAATATTCATTGATTTTTGCCATTGAAAAACATGTTTTTCATATACCAGAAATGTTTGAAGCTACTGACTGAATGAAAGGAGCTGGCATCTCACTCTCTTTGAATCTTCTTTATCATGCTAGGATTAACAGGAAAAAGCAAAAAATTTCAGAATTGCACCTTGCAATGTGGAGATATTACTGTTTGTGCATTTACAATATTCATTGATTTTTGCCATTGAAAAACATGTTTTTCATATACCAGAAATGTTTGAAGCTACTCACTGAATGAAAGGAGCTGGCATCTCACTCTCTTTGAATCTTCTTTATCATGCTAGGATTAGCAGGAAAAAGCAAAAAATTTCAGAATTGCACCTTGCAATGTGGAGATATTACTGTTTGTGCATTTACAATATTCATTGATTTTTGCCATTGAAAAACATGTTTTTCATATACCAGAAATGTTTGAAGCTACTGACTGAATGAAAGGAGCTGGCATCTCACTCTCTTTGAATCTTCTTTATCATGCTAGGATTAACAGGAAAAAGCTAAAAATTTCAGAATTGCACCGTGCAATGTGGAGATATTACTGTTTGTGCATTTACAATATTCATTGATTTTTGCCATTGAAAAACATGTTTTTCATATACCAGAAATGTTTGAAGCTACTGACTGAATGAAAGGAGCTGGCATCTCACTCTCTTTGAATCTTCTTTATCATGCTAGGATTAGCAGGAAAAAGCAAAAAATTTCAGAATTGCACCTTGCAATGTGGAGATATTACTGTTTGTGCATTTACAATATTCATTGATTTTTGCCATTGAAAAACATGTTTTTCATATACCAGAAATGTTTGAAGCTACTGACTGAATGAAAGGAGCTGGCATCTCACTCTCTTTGAATCTTCTTTATCATGCTAGGATTAACAGGAAAAAGCAAAAAATTTCAGAATTGCACCTTGCAATGTGGAGATATTACTGTTTGTGCATTTACAATATTCATTGATTTTTGCCATTGAAAAACATGTTTTTCATATACCAGAAATGTTTGAAGCTACTGACTGAATGAAAGGAGCTGGCATCTCACTCTCTTTGAATCTTCTTTATCATGCTAGGATTAACAGGAAAAAGCAAAAAATTTCAGAATTGCACCTTGCAATGTGGAGATATTACTGTTTGTGCATTTACAATATTCATTGATTTTTGCCATTGAAAAACATGTTTTTCATATACCAGAAATGTTTGAAGCTACTGACTGAATGAAAGGAGCTGGCATCTCACTCTGAATCTTCTTTATCATGCTAGGATTAACAGGAAAAAGCTAAAAATTTCAGAATTGCACCGTGCAATGTGGAGATATTACTGTTTGTGCATTTACAATATTCATTGATTTTTGCCATTGAAAAACATGTTTTTCATATACCAGAAATGTTTGAAGCTACTGACTGAATGAAAGGAGCTGGCATCTCACTCTCTTTGAATCTTCTTTATCATGCTAGGATTAACAGGAAAAAGCAAAAAATTTCAGAATTGCACCTTGCAATGTGGAGATATTACTGTTTGTGCATTTACAATATTCATTGATTTTTGCCATTGAAAAACATGTTTTTCATATACCAGAAATGTTTGAAGCTACTGACTGAATGAAAGGAGCTGGCATCTCACTCTCTTTGAATCTTCTTTATCATGCTAGGATTAACAGGAAAAAGCTAAAAATTTCAGAATTGCACCGTGCAATGTGGAGATATTACTGTTTGTGCATTTACAATATTCATTGATTTTTGCCATTGAAAAACATGTTTTTCATATACCAGAAATGTTTGAAGCTTCTGACTGAATGAAAGGAGCTGGCATCTCACTCTCTTTGAATCTTCTTTATCATGCTAGGATTAGCAGGAAAAAGCAAAAAATTTCAGAATTTCACCTTGCAATGTGGAGATATTACTGTTTGTGCATTTACAATATTCATTGATTTTTGCCATTGAAAAACATGTTTTTCATATACCAGAAATGTTTGAAGCTACTGACTGAATGAAAGGAGCTGGCATCTCACTCTCTTTGAATCTTCTTTATCATGCTAGGATTAACAGGAAAAAGCTAAAAATTTCAGAATTGCACCGTGCAATGTGGAGATATTACTGTTTGTGCATTTACAATATTCATTGATTTTTGCCATTGAAAAACATGTTTTTCATATACCAGAAATGTTTGAAGCTACTGACTGAATGAAAGGAGCTGGCATCTCACTCTCTTTGAATCTTCTTTATCATGCTAGGATTAGCAGGAAAAAGCAAAACATTTCAGAATTGCACCTTGCAATGTGGAGATATTACTGTTTGTGCATTTACAATATTCATTGATTTTTGCCATTGAAAAACATGTTTTTCATATACCAGAAATGTTTGAAGCTACTGACTGAATGAAAGGAGCTGGCATCTCACTCTCTTTGAATCTTCTTTATCATGCTAGGATTAACAGGAAAAAGCAAAAAATTTCAGAATTGCACCTTGCAATGTGGAGATATTACTGTTTGTGCATTTACAATATTCATTGATTTTTGCCATTGAAAAACATGTTTTTCATATACCAGAAATGTTTGAAGCTACTGACTGAATGAAAGGAGCTGGCATCTCACTCTCTTTGAATCTTCTTTATCATGCTAGGATTAACAGGAAAAAGCTAAAAATTTCAGAATTGCACCGTGCAATGTGGAGATATTACTGTTTGTGCATTTACAATATTCATTGATTTTTGCCATTGAAAAACATGTTTTTCATATACCAGAAATGTTTGAAGCTTCTGACTGAATGAAAGGAGCTGGCATCTCACTCTCTTTGAATCTTATTTATCATGCTAGGATTAGCAGGAAAAAGCAAAAAATTTCAGAATTGCACCTTGCAATGTGGAGATATTACTGTTTGTGCATTTACAATATTCATTGATTTTTGCCATTGAAAAACATGTTTTTCATATACCAGAAATGTTTGAAGCTACTGACTGAATGAAAGGAGCTGGCATCTCACTCTCTTTGAATCTTCTTTATCATGCTAGGATTAACAGGAAAAAGCTAAAAATTTCAGAATTGCACCGTGCAATGTGGAGATATTACTGTTTGTGCATTTACAATATTCATTGATTTTTGCCATTGAAAAACATGTTTTTCATATACCAGAAATGTTTGAAGCTACTGACTGAATGAAAGGAGCTGGCATCTCACTCTCTTTGAATCTTCTTTATCATGCTAGGATTAGCAGGAAAAAGCAAAACATTTCAGAATTGCACCTTGCAATGTGGAGATATTACTGTTTGTGCATTTACAATATTCATTGATTTTTGCCATTGAAAAACATGTTTTTCATATACCAGAAATGTTTGAAGCTACTGACTGAATGAAAGGAGCTGGCATCTCACTCTCTTTGAATCTTCTTTATCATGCTAGGATTAACAGGAAAAAGCAAAAAATTTCAGAATTGCACCTTGCAATGTGGAGATATTACTGTTTGTGCATTTACAATATTCATTGATTTTTGCCATTGAAAAACATGTTTTTCATATACCAGAAATGTTTGAAGCTACTGACTGAATGAAAGGAGCTGGCATCTCACTCTCTTTGAATCTTCTTTATCATGCTAGGATTAACAGGAAAAAGCTAAAAATTTCAGAATTGCACCGTGCAATGTGGAGATATTACTGTTTGTGCATTTACAATATTCATTGATTTTTGCCATTGAAAAACATGTTTTTCATATACCAGAAATGTTTGAAGCTACTGACTGAATGAAAGGAGCTGGCATCTCACTCTCTTTGAATCTTCTTTATCATGCTAGGATTAGCAGGAAAAAGCAAAAAATTTCAGAATTGCACCTTGCAATGTGGAGATATTACTGTTTGTGCATTTACAATATTCATTGATTTTTGCCATTGAAAAACATGTTTTTCATATACCAGAAATGTTTGAAGCTACTGACTGAATGAAAGGAGCTGGCATCTCACTCTCTTTGAATCTTCTTTATCATGCTAGGATTAACAGGAAAAAGCAAAAAATTTCAGAATTGCACCTTGCAATGTGGAGATATTACTGTTTGTGCATTTACAATATTCATTGATTTTTGCCATTGAAAAACATGTTTTTCATATACCAGAAATGTTTGAAGCTACTGACTGAATGAAAGGAGCTGGCATCTCACTCTCTTTGAATCTTCTTTATCATGCTAGGATTAACAGGAAAAAGCAAAAAATTTCAGAATTGCACCTTGCAATGTGGAGATATTACTGTTTGTGCATTTACAATATTCATTGATTTTTGCCATTGAAAAACATGTTTTTCATATACCAGAAATGTTTGAAGCTACTGACTGAATGAAAGGAGCTGGCATCTCACTCTGAATCTTCTTTATCATGCTAGGATTAACAGGAAAAAGCTAAAAATTTCAGAATTGCACCGTGCAATGTGGAGATATTACTGTTTGTGCATTTACAATATTCATTGATTTTTGCCATTGAAAAACATGTTTTTCATATACCAGAAATGTTTGAAGCTACTGACTGAATGAAAGGAGCTGGCATCTCACTCTCTTTGAATCTTATTTATCATGCTAGGATTAACAGGAAAAAGCAAAAAATTTCAGAATTGCACCTTGCAATGTGGAGATATTACTGTTTGTGCATTTACAATATTCATTGATTTTTGCCATTGAAAAACATGTTTTTCATATACCAGAAATGTTTGAAGCTACTGACTGAATGAAAGGAGCTGGCATCTCACTCTCTTTGAATCTTCTTTATCATGCTAGGATTAACAGGAAAAAGCTAAAAATTTCAGAATTGCACCGTGCAATGTGGAGATATTACTGTTTGTGCATTTACAATATTCATTGATTTTTGCCATTGAAAAACATGTTTTTCATATACCAGAAATGTTTGAAGCTTCTGACTGAATGAAAGGAGCTGGCATCTCACTCTCTTTGAATCTTATTTATCATGCTAGGATTAGCAGGAAAAAGCAAAAAATTTCAGAATTGCACCTTGCAATGTGGAGATATTACTGTTTGTGCATTTACAATATTCATTGATTTTTGCCATTGAAAAACATGTTTTTCATATACCAGAAATGTTTGAAGCTACTGACTGAATGAAAGGAGCTGGCATCTCACTCTCTTTGAATCTTCTTTATCATGCTAGGATTAACAGGAAAAAGCTAAAAATTTCAGAATTGCACCGTGCAATGTGGAGATATTACTGTTTGTGCATTTACAATATTCATTGATTTTTGCCATTGAAAAACATGTTTTTCATATACCAGAAATGTTTGAAGCTACTGACTGAATGAAAGGAGCTGGCATCTCACTCTCTTTGAATCTTCTTTATCATGCTAGGATTAGCAGGAAAAAGCAAAACATTTCAGAATTGCACCTTGCAATGTGGAGATATTACTGTTTGTGCATTTACAATATTCATTGATTTTTGCCATTGAAAAACATGTTTTTCATATACCAGAAATGTTTGAAGCTACTGACTGAATGAAAGGAGCTGGCATCTCACTCTCTTTGAATCTTCTTTATCATGCTAGGATTAACAGGAAAAAGCTAAAAATTTCAGAATTGCACCGTGCAATGTGGAGATATTACTCTTTGTGCATTTACAATATTCATTGATTTTTGCCATTGAAAAACATGTTTTTCATATACCAGAAATGTTTGAAGCTACTGACTGAATGAAAGGAGCTGGCATCTCACTCTCTTTGAATCTTCTTTATCATGCTAGGATTAGCAGGAAAAAGCAAAAAATTTCAGAATTGCACCTTGCAATGTGAAGATATTACTGTTTGTGCATTTACAATATTCATTGATTTTTGCCATTGAAAAACGTTTTTCATATACCAGAAATGTTTGAAGCTACTGACTGAATGAAAGGAGCTGGCACCTCACTCTCTTTGAATCTTCTTTATTATGCTAGGATTAACAGGAAAAAGCAAAAAATTTCAGAATTGCACCTTGCAATGTGGAGATATTACTGTTTGTGCATTTACAATATTCATTGATTTTTGCCATTGAAAAACATGTTTTTCATATACCAGAAATGTTTGAAGCTACTGACTGAATGAAAGGAGCTGGCATCTCACTCTCTTTGAATCTTCTTTATCATGCTAGGATTAACAGGAAAAAGCTAAAAATTTCAGAATTGCACCGTGCAATGTGGAGATATTACTGTTTGTGCATTTACAATATTCATTGATTTTTGCCATTGAAAAACATGTTTTTCATATACCAGAAATGTTTGAAGCTACTGACTGAATGAAAGGAGCTGGCATCTCACTCTCTTTGAATCTTCTTTATCATGCTAGGATTAGCAGGAAAAAGCAAAAAATTTCAGAATTGCACCTTGCAATGTGGAGATATTACTGTTTGTGCATTTACAATATTCATTGATTTTTGCCATTGAAAAACATGTTTTTCATATACCAGAAATGTTTGAAGCTACTGACTGAATGAAAGGAGCTGGCATCTCACTCTCTTTGAATCTTCTTTATCATGCTAGGATTAACAGGAAAAAGCTAAAAATTTCAGAATTGCACCGTGCAATGTGGAGATATTACTGTTTGTGCATTTACAATATTCATTGATTTTTGCCATTGAAAAACATGTTTTTCATATACCAGAAATGTTTGAAGCTACTGACTGAATGAAAGGAGCTGGCATCTCACTCTCTTTGAATCTTCTTTATCATGCTAGGATTAGCAGGAAAAAGCAAAAAATTTCAGAATTGCACCTTGCAATGTGGAGATATTACTGTTTGTGCATTTACAATATTCATTGATTTTTGCCATTGAAAAACATGTTTTTCATATACCAGAAATGTTTGAAGCTACTGACTGAATGAAAGGAGCTGGCATCTCACTCTCTTTGAATCTTCTTTATCATGCTAGGATTAACAGGAAAAAGCAAAAAATTTCAGAATTGCACCTTGCAATGTGGAGATATTACTGTTTGTGCATTTACAATATTCATTGATTTTTGCCATTGAAAAACATGTTTTTCATATACCAGAAATGTTTGAAGCTACTGACTGAATGAAAGGAGCTGGCATCTCACTCTCTTTGAATCTTCTTTATCATGCTAGGATTAACAGGAAAAAGCTAAAAATTTCAGAATTGCACCGTGCAATGTGGAGATATTACTGTTTGTGCATTTACAATATTCATTGATTTTTGCCATTGAAAAACATGTTTTTCATATACCAGAAATGTTTGAAGCTAATGACTGAATGAAAGGAGCTGGCATCTCACTCTCTTTGAATCTTCTTTATCATGCTAGGATTAACAGGAAAAAGCTAAAAATTTCAGAATTGCACCTTGCAATGTGGAGATATTACTGTTTGTGCATTTACAATATTCATTGATTTTTGCCATTGAAAAACATGTTTTTCATATACCAGAAATGTTTGAAGCTACTGACTGAATGAAAGGAGCTGGCATCTCACTCTCTTTGAATCTTCTTTATCATGCTAGGATTAGCAGGAAAAAGCAAAAAAATTCAGAATTGCACCTTGCAATGTGGAGATATTACTGTTTGTGCATTTACAATATTCATTGATTTTTGCCATTGAAAAACATGTTTTTCATATACCAGAAATGTTTGAAGCTACTGACTGAATGAAAGGAGCTGGCATCTCACTCTCTTTGAATCTTCTTTATCATGCTAGGATTAACAGGAAAGAGCTAAAATTTTCAGAATTGCACCGTGCAATGTGGAGATATTACTGTTTGTGCATTTACAATATTCATTGATTTTTGCCATTGAAAAACATGTTTTTCATATACCAGAAATGTTTGAAGCTACTGACTGAATGAAAGGAGCTGGCATCTCACTCTCTTTAAATCTTCTTTATCATGCTAGGATTAGCAGGAAAAAGCAAAAAATTTCAGAATTGCACCTTGCAATGTGGAGATATTACTGTTTGTGCATTTACAATATTCATTGATTTTTGCCATTGAAAAACATGTTTTTCATATACCAGAAATGTTTGAAGCTACTGACTGAATGAAAGGAGCTGGCATCTCACTCTCTTTGAATCTTCTTTATCATGCTAGGATTAACAGGAAAAAGCTAAAAATTTCAGAATTGCACCGTGCAATGTGGAGATATTACTGTTTGTGCATTTACAATATTCATTGATTTTTGCCATTGAAAAACATGTTTTTCATATACCAGAAATGTTTGAAGCTACTGACTGAATGAAAGGAGCTGGCATCTCACTCTCTTTGAATCTTCTTTATCATGCTAGGATTAGCAGGAAAAAGCAAAAAATTTCAGAATTGCACCTTGCAATGTGGAGATATTACTGTTTGTGCATTTACAATATTCATTGATTTTTGCCATTGAAAAACATGTTTTTCATATACCAGAAATGTTTGAAGCTACTGACTGAATGAAAGGAGCTGGCATCTCACTCTCTTTGAATCTTCTTTATCATGCTAGGATTAACAGGAAAAAGCTAAAAATTTCAGAATTGCACCGTGCAATGTGGAGATATTACTGTTTGTGCATTTACAATATTCATTGATTTTTGCCATTGAAAAACATGTTTTTCATATACCAGAAATGTTTGAAGCTACTGACTGAATGAAAGGAGCTGGCATCTCACTCTCTTTGAATCTTCTTTATCATGCTAGGATTAGCAGGAAAAAGCAAAAAATTTCAGAATTGCACCTTGCAATGTGAAGATATTACTGTTTGTGCATTTACAATATTCATTGATTTTTGCCATTGAAAAACGTTTTTCATATACCAGAAATGTTTGAAGCTACTGACTGAATGAAAGGAGCTGGCACCTCACTCTCTTTGAATCTTCTTTATCATGCTAGGAGTAACAGGAAAAAGCAAAAAATTTCAGAATTGCACCTTGCAATGTGGAGATATTACTGTTTGTGCATTTACAATATTCATTGATTTTTGCCATTGAAAAACATGTTTTTCATATACCAGAAATGTTTGAAGCTACTGACTGAATGAAAGGAGCTGGCATCTCACTCTCTTTGAATCTTCTTTATCATGCTAGGATTAACAGGAAAAAGCTAAAAATTTCAGAATTGCACCGTGCAATGTGGAGATATTACTGTTTGTGCATTTACAATATTCATTGATTTTTGCCATTGAAAAACATGTTTTTCATATACCAGAAATGTTTGAAGCTACTGACTGAATGAAAGGAGCTGGCATCTCACTCTCTTTGAATCTTCTTTATCATGCTAGGATTAGCAGGAAAAAGCAAAAAATTTCAGAATTGCACCTTGCAATGTGGAGATATTACTGTTTGTGCATTTACAATATTCATTGATTTTTGCCATTGAAAAACATGTTTTTCATATACCAGAAATGTTTGAAGCTACTGACTGAATGAAAGGAGCTGGCATCTCACTCTCTTTGAATCTTCTTTATCATGCTAGGATTAACAGGAAAAAGCTAAAAATTTCAGAATTGCACCGTGCAATGTGGAGATATTACTGTTTGTGCATTTACAATATTCATTGATTTTTGCCATTGAAAAACATGTTTTTCATATACCAGAAATGTTTGAAGCTACTGACTGAATGAAAGGAGCTGGCATCTCACTCTCTTTGAATCTTCTTTATTATGCTAGGATTAGCAGGAAAAAGCAAAAAATTTCAGAATTGCACCTTGCAATGGGGAGATATTACTGTTTGTGCATTTACAATATTCATTGATTTTTGCCATTGAAAAACATGTTTTTCATATACCAGAAATGTTTGAAGCTACTGACTGAATGAAAGGAGCTGGCATCTCACTCTCTTTGAATCTTCTTTATCATGCTAGGATTAACAGGAAAAAGCAAAAAATTTCAGAATTGCACCTTGCAATGTGGAGATATTACTGTTTGTGCATTTACAATATTCATTGATTTTTGCCATTGAAAAACATGTTTTTCATATACCAGAAATGTTTGAAGCTACTGACTGAATGAAAGGAGCTGGCATCTCACTCTCTTTGAATCTTCTTTATCATGCTAGGATTAACAGGAAAAAGCTAAAAATTTCAGAATTGCACCGTGCAATGTGGAGATATTACTGTTTGTGCATTTACAATATTCATTGATTTTTGCCATTGAAAAACATGTTTTTCATATACCAGAAATGTTTGAAGCTAATGACTGAATGAAAGGAGCTGGCATCTCACTCTCTTTGAATCTTCTTTATCATGCTAGGATTAACAGGAAAAAGCTAAAAATTTCAGAATTGCACCGTGCAATGTGGAGATATTACTGTTTGTGCATTTACAATATTCATTGATTTTTGCCATTGAAAAACATGTTTTTCATATACCAGAAATGTTTGAAGCTACTGACTGAATGAAAGGAGCTGGCATCTCACTCTCTTTGAATCTTCTTTATCATGCTAGGATTAGCAGGAAAAAGCAAAAAATTTCAGAATTGCACCTTGCAATGTGGAGATATTACTGTTTGTGCATTTACAATATTCATTGATTTTTGCCATTGAAAAACATGTTTTTCATATACCAGAAATGTTTGAAGCTACTGACTGAATGAAAGGAGCTGGCATCTCACTCTCTTTGAATCTTCTTTATCATGCTAGGATTAACAGGAAAAAGCTAAAAATTTCAGAATTGCACCGTGCAATGTGGAGATATTACTGTTTGTGCATTTACAATATTCATTGATTTTTGCCATTGAAAAACATGTTTTTCATATACCAGAAATGTTTGAAGCTACTGACTGAATGAAAGGAGCTGGC